>NW_015090810.1:4672268-4749880 GCF_001431845.1 Calidris pugnax
AGGGGGGGTGGGGGTTTTTTTTTTTTTTTTTTTTTTGTTTTTGTTTTTTTTTTTGTTGTTGTTGTTGTTGTTTTGTTTTTTGTTTTTTTTTGTTTTTTTTTTTGTGGTTGGACTCGATGATCTCTGAGGTCCCTTCCAACCACCACAATTCTGTGATTCTGTGATCTATATTTTAAGATGAACTGCAGAGCTTCTGGTTGTCACTTTCCCATCTTCCCCCCCCGCCTTTTTTTTTTTGACTTTGGATTCTGTGAAATTCATTCATGGACTTTTGGCGTGTTTCCTCAGAATAGCTGAGGTCCCGTGCTAGCAGTTCCAAACAAGGTAAGCCTTAGCAAAAGTCTTCATCTGGTTCATCTGCTTTCAAAGTAAACTTTGCTGCAATGGGATGCTCTGGTTCAGAGAATCTTGCAGGGAGGTGGAGGGATGTCATACAACGAAAACTGCCTTTGAAATTCTCATGGGGTAGAGTTACTCATACTCAATTATACCATCCACCTAGATGGCTATTTAGGGATATGAAATGATCTCTTTATAAAAGTAAGCTAGTATCAAGGATATGGATTCAGATATTCATAAAAGAAGCCTTATCTGAAACACAGAGGCCACACTCTGCAATGGACATGGCTCTTCACAGTGTCTTTCGAACCAAAGCCGCCTCTGGTTTAGCTAGTGTTTTAGACGAAGAAATTCTTGTGGCAGGAGCAATTCTGTGTTGAAATCCTTCACAGCAGACTTCTTTACCTGTATGACTTGGCTATTGATGCTCTCAGTATGACAGCTTGATATATGGCATTTCTGATAAATCATTATTTTCTAAGATTATATTTCTCTCTAAAGTCAGTATCACTTGAAGTTTAGTTATGCACCCAAGGATAAACACTGAAAATCTTTGAAAGGCAGATTCTTTGCTAAACCAGAATAATGCAGTGCTTTTCCGTAGCTCTTTACATGCCACTCAAAACCTTCCTTTTGAAGTAGCCCAGCTGCAGTCTGTTCTCTAGCTAGCGTGACTACAGGCATTTACACTTACAGTTTTCAGGTGTCATAGGCAATTTTATTTTCTACAAGACTATAAGGCCAGGGATTATTCTCATTGTTGTGAATTTAAAATGTTCCCCACAGAAAATTATTTACTGACAAAGTCCAGAGAATTATTTTCTTCCTCCCAAGTAACATTTTTTTGTTCAACTAAGCAGTGAGTCTTATGGACTTTCAGTTATTTTTTGCATTATCATGGGAAATTTCAAAGACAGAAAGATGAATTAGGCCCCTGATTTTCACTGAGTTAGTTTTCAGTGAATAGGCTCCTGAGTCTCCTCTAGGTCTTTGAAAATCTTCCACACGATTCTTTTCATTCTTTGTGCATCCATTTCCCTGGCACTGCTCCTTTTCAAACCTCTATAGAAACACTCATGTGAACCTGGAGGAAATACGTGCTCTATAGTCAACTCCTAATTGCCCTACTGGGCCCATCTCATTAAATGTAATGTCTTATTATCCATCTATATCTTAGCCTTCAAACATAAAATGTGACCTTGGGCTGTGAACCCACTACAGCTTGCACAAGAGATCTTCAAGGGGAAGCTAAGGTATCTAGGAAAGGTTTTTAATGATTGAGTAGGTGACCCTTATCTCAGTGAGCCACAGGATCAAAGCATCTGACAGGTACTATCTCACCATTTTGCGAAACAAATAGCTGCCTTTTGTACCAGTTCTTACCATTATAAGCTTGATATTATTTTTCCCAGGAATCAGTGAACAAAGAACCTAAGCTTTCTCTTTGCACATCAAAGAGCTTGGACTCACATGTAATTAACCCAATTGTCAGTCTGTCCTTCAGGATAAGTAAAGCCAGTGACTGGGTCCCATAATTGCTATTGTCTCATCAATCATAAACCAGTGACAATTATGAAGGTTTTTCTGGTGGAAGAAAGTCCCCGTACAGGATAAATAGCCTCAAAAGCCTTTGTGGACAGCAGCAGAAAGCATTTCTCCTTGGGTTTAGCTATATAAAAAGCTCACAATGTGTGGTCGTATACATACCATACTTTCATTAAGTGGCCTTCTAATGAGTCTATAGTAGGCTTCTGGAGACTTAAAATAAGTAAACTTATGATTTAGGAAAAATTCTGGCTGTTTTTATCAAATACCTACAAATAAATAATAAATCCCTTCTCCAAGTGACATATTAAAGCTGGTATCGTCCCTTTACATGACTGCTAACTAATATAATTATATAAATGTTATTGTTGTGACTAAGATTTCAATTCAAGAACATGATTTTAAACATCTGAAATATCATGCTATTTAAAAATTCATATGTTGATAATCTGGTAATTTAGGCTAGCAGCACAAGTATTTTGAACAATACTTATTTTTATATATGCATGTAGACATATGCACACACACATTCATACACATATAAACAAAACAGCTGTCAAAATGAAGACAAAATGAAGCAGTCAAATATAAAGCTAAGTAGACACAGGGAGTTAGGAAAAAAAATTCACAAACTTGACTTGCTATGGTTGAAGAAGAATGATTCAAGATACGATATTAAAAACTGAAACTTTTTTTTCCCTCTTGAATCAATTAGCCAAAACATACTGTTAAGCCACAAACACACCACTCATTAAAAATAATGTGCCAGGAAGGAAATATTTCCCTTGCCTCTCAGTATAGCATCAGAGGATAAAGGGAGGGTAGAGGAATTCTTACAGTAGATGATTCATTAATTCCTCCTGTGGTAGTTGCAAAGCCAGAGACTCGCAGTCATACAGAATAGTCATACATGTGCATCTGGACTAGATTAAGTGGATTTGGCCATGCATTTCCCATGGACTACTTCTTCCTCTATGGCAGCTACATTGGGCACTTGCAGGAATCCCCCAACACTTTATTACACACTGTTATCTTTGTGGATGACACAGTGCAATTGCTTTTTTTTCTGTGCCTCTTAGATCTTTCTTCACTTAGTTACCTGTGAAGGCAAGAACCGCCTCTGTCAAAAGGCATGTATTATAGAAAGAGCTACAAAATGTGTTAGTGAAGGGGTAGTGGGAAGGGTCTGCTTGAAAGGCGAATGAAGCATTCTCTACAATGAGTTCTTTACAGCAGGCTGCTTGAACTCAGAAAAGTAGGGAACGTTCCCAAAATAGCTTATAGAGTTTAACAGATACAAGTGGTCCAATTCAGATGTGACATAAATGGGAGCAGGCAGAGGGTGTAAGCAGCAGTCTCGTGTTCGTGCTAGAGAGTCTAAGGTGGTATCACTTACGTAGCAAAGCGATTGGAGAACAGAGCTGAAACAGGAAAGTCGACTTGTGAGAAGGGAAATGCAGAGCAGAGTGCAGGACTCTTACTGTTTTTGGAAGACAGGCAGATGGGAAAGAAAATATGCATTATGTAGGCCAGAGGCTAAGCATTGAAATGTATGGCTGTTTGATGGTGTCTCCATAAGTTCTCTCAACTTCAGCTTTGGGTAAGCAGTGATCGAAATCAATGGCATTGTCTTGTGGACCAAGTTTGTCTCGTGGACCAAATTTGTCTTATGGACCACATGAAGAAGCCTGGCACAAGAATGTGAAAATGTGTGTGTGTGCTACCTATATGGAGATGCTTGTGGTGCCAATCAGAGCTGCAGATAGTTGCAAACTAATTACTGAAATCATCTTCCACTTTTACCGAGGAAGAAGGCTAGCTTTGCTCTACTGTTCTCTGGACCTGAGATCTACAACAGTTTCCAAACTTATTTGTGCATAACACAGGTCACAAGTTGTACCCCCTGCTCAGATGGGAACTAATAAATTATCTAGATGTAAAAAAAAGAAAAATATGAATGCTTCTTCAAATATAGGAAAGATATTTGTTCAAGTATTAGTTTAACATTATGCAATTAATTCTGTCACAAAAAATGACAAATAGAATAGAAAGAATGAAAGAAAACGTTACAGGTGAGCATGCAAGCCCTGGGAAAGTATGTCCTTTGTAAATGGGAATCTTACCAAAGGGAAATAGATAAATCATAGGTTCAAGGGAAGTTCTGTATATCTTTTTCCGCAATGTATTGTTTACTTTCCAGGATGGTCTTCTGTATTTCAATGGAAACATTCCCACTAGTAAATGTAAAGCGAATTATTCATATTATAAGTCCTTAAAACCTAAAGTATTTCTTACAAAATTAAAAGAACTGATTGAAGAAGTGTTATCTAGAGAGCTTGTTCTTAATCTCAGCTGCATAGCATTCATTATCATGCTTCAAAAATGCATGGAGGGATCTTTCATTTGGTATAGTATTACCTCTGACAGCACAAATTAAATATACCTACAGTGGTTGTTGCCTGTTACTTGATGGAACCAATTATTAGGTTTAGTATGTGCTGCTCCAACAGACAATGAAAAAGATAAACAATTGATTGCAATCAAGCGACAAAACAAAAACACTACAATAACATCACTTATTTGCATAGTTATCAGTATCCATGGAAGATATAAAATATCACCTTTAATGCATACACAGCTGTATAAGTGTCTATGCTTTTTGAAATTAATATAAAAGCCGGTTTATGTAATCAATAACACGTATCACATCAAAATGGTCCAACTACATTTCTCTCAATATATTTGTAGCATCAGAAGTCAAATTCCAAAATAGTATCATGTGTCAATTTCTTTACAAATAACATTTATGGAACAGTTTGTGAGAAACATTTACTGTATAGCTACTTATAAATCACTTCTGGCATTTAGATCAAAAGAGCACTACAGGATGTCCTTGATTTGCCTCGCCCTACGTATCAGAAGTACGTGTGTTTTGTAGAATTCCAAATTGGTCTTTCTACTAGTTTGTAGCTATGGGATACTAGTTCCTTCTCCTTGCATCTAAGAAGAGCCTCGGAGAAGCAGCAGCACTTGTCCTCCTGCTGTCATGGTTCAGAAATGCTAGCAGTGCAGCTGATGAGCCCTCCTGGAGCTATTCAGCAAGCACATACTTACACCAAGATGAGGCTGAGAGTTTTGTTACCCTTTATATACGAGGAGTTAAAGACAATACATGAAGTAATGAGTCTCAAACAAGAAAACAAAACAGTAGCACTAGAGCTTGGAGAGATGGATTCCCAAGCCATGCTTTTTAAGCTGTCCTTGACATAGTGATTGACTATCAGCCAAGGGGCCTGGGGGGACAGATACCAAACATTATCAGACTGCACGGTGACTATTGGCTTCTATCATACAGTCATCCAGAGTCTGACAGGAGAGAAAGAGGAATGTTGATTTCAAGCTTGACATTGAATGGGCAGCTAGACTGCCTACTTGTGGATAAAAATGTATGTTTGTTTTCAGATGAAATTTTTGGTGGGGTTTCTAGGTGAAATTCTGCCTCTCTAAGAAAAATAAGAGTTTCTTTCCCCAATATAAGTGATTTGCACTAACTTCATGGCAGTTCCTTCCTAGAACTCTTCAGAAATTGTAATTTCCATTTCATAAGAAGTTGTGATTCCAATATTTTCCTCTCCAAAACAGAATATGACACCAAGTGACACTTTGTCACTTTGTCTCTGAAATAAATCTGATGGGAGAAGAGAGTGTACAGAAATATTAATATTAATAAATATTTTATCTTTTTCTGTTCATGACAAGCTCTGGCTTTAGTATGTACATGTCATTGTATGTTGTTGCACAATGAAAGTGCTCTGAGGACCCGACCTCTTTCTACCTGTGTTCATTAGGGGTAAATAATCTAAGTCTGGAAATCTGAACCTCTCTCACCTCTGTCATGTATAATTAGTTTTTTCTCCTACCAGAGCCTTTATTGGACTTCAGTGGAAGCAGCACTGAGACCTAAATTCCTTGAAATGTTAAAAATAAATGACACTCCAAGAGTAATCCTCCTCCTCCTCCTGTTCCCAAAATGGACTAATACATTGATTTTGAATCCATGGTTTGGAGAATCAATCACAGATTAAGTGTTTTTTTGAGGCAGGAATTAGAAGTATAGCACTGAGAGAATGCTTTAAGTGAATTGTTTATATTGTCTGCCAACTTGTTTTTGTAGTTCAGCATTACTGGTGTTGATAAATTAGAATTATATATTGTAAAATGGCATGACATCTGTTCTAAGGGGGTAGAGGAATGCTGATGTGAAAGCCCCTCTTAATGAAGAGCAGTTGATATATCTTCGAACACTTTTATAGTTTTGTCAAACAACATAAAAGTGTTATTCTGGATTTACTAGCAGGAAATAAAAAACAAATTGAAATAAGATTTTAAAATGGCACAAAATCCCAACACTTTTCATGACACCAATAAAAAACCCACACATCCTGCTAAATATGAAGCCTTAAAGTTGCAGTACTATTTTGTATGCAAAATCTAGAATATTATTTACTCAAGCAAAACTCCTGTCAAAACTTACTGCCACTGGAAAATGAATAAGTATTATTCTCTGTGTTGTCTTTGTTATAGCTTAATTGCAATTATTGTTAGAAACAGTGACTTCACCGTACCCTTTTAAATACATCTGCAGGGGCTCAATCCTGGCATCTTGTCTTTCCATTCTTCCATCTTGAAACCTCAGTGAGGCTTTAGCTCAGCAACAATTCACATGTAGTTTGAGGCAGTTTCAGGACACACAGATTTTTAGTGTTCAGATCTTAGAAGCATAAACCTGAATATGCTGTTGAGTCAAGTTATGGTTACTGACTTTTGAAATACAGATAATAAGTGTTGTTCTTGTTGTTCTTTTTTTTTTTTTTTTTTTTTTTTTCTTTTTTTAATCACCATGAATTAGAAAGAAATACCTTAAGGAAGAAAAATTGACCATTTTACTTGTTTTGTGAGTGCCTATGGACTGGAAAGGCTTAATTCTGATGCCTTGTGTAGACTTCAAGTGCAGAAGTCAGCACACATCTTGAGTTTTTTTTTTTTTTTTTTTTTTTCCCTTTTTAGAGTGGAACGTTTATGGCCAAACTCTACTTCTTTTTCTTATTTGTCCATCTCATCAACTTTAATGAAGAGCAACAGACAGGGTTTGGCCAGCGGGCACATAATATCAAAAACCACACAATTCCACCTGTATCATGCTTCACATTTTTGCATCGCTGTCTGCAGTGTACTCAGTTGTTTTCAGTCAATTTTTGTAGTCCACCAGCATTTTTAGCTTCATATAGTCCATTTTTTGTTTCTTGTAAAGACTACGTCATCTCTTTCAGTGCTGGCACTTGCTCCTGTTTTAGCTAGTTTTAGGACAGAGGAAGGTGTCTTGCTTGTTGCAACACAACATGCTTACAAATGTCTTCAAAGGAAGACAAAGCCCTCTTTTTCTCCTCATTAATATAAAAGAGAACCTTTTAGTAGCGTGTGAGGTGCTTGGGACAAGATAAATGATGTTTTTATTAAAATTAGTCAACCAAACTCTTTTCTACAGATTGGATTGTATTAAAACTTATTTTTCTTTCTAAAAGGGAAGTACAATGACTGCCTAACCTAGAATTAAAATAATTCTAACTATTATTTACCAACTGTCAACGGACAGAAGTTGGCTTGTTAGCCAGCTTGTGAACAGAATCTGCAAGTGAGAAGGTGGGACCTGAGGGTCTCTGCCTGGCAAGCAGGAGCTTACCGGCTTTAGCATGTAAATGAGCATCGTACAGTTGTTAACATGGGTGAGGATTACCCCTTCTCTTGGAAGAAGAGCTCAGAATTGCTGCAAAATGGGATTACAATACAGTATTTAGAGTCATCTATGCAAATCACATTGTTAGGTATTCTTCTGCCCTTGAGCAACAAAACATATTTAGAGGGAAGGGAAGCAGCCGAAACCTGTTTAACTTACCACCGCTCTGCTGTGATTTTCCATATACTGGGACCAGAGGGGTAGCCTGTATCCCTTGCTCTCCTTTCTGTCCCTTAATGCATAAAGGAAGAATAGGGACATTTGTCTGGTGTTTCCCTACCTCAGTTCTAGGAGGAGGGAATAACCTTACCCATGGAAGAAGGGTAGAACTGAATTTTGGGCAAAAGTCAGGCGTTAGCTTAGAGAGCATGACATGATATGATTTGGGGTAAGGAAAAGCAGGCGTTTACGCTCCAGAGTATTGTTATCTGTTATAATAGTCGGTAACCAAAAATGTATTTGTATCTGGAATATAGCAATACTGTGTGATCTGAAAACACAGTAAGGGCCGGCAGGCAGGAAAATCTGACCAGAACAATTTATTAATATCTCAGGTAGTAGTTGGAGTCCAGTCATGATTTTTAATAGGTGTCCCCAGGTTAGCCTGTTGTCTTACTTCAACTTCAGGTTGCCAGAGAAGGGAAGTGCTGAAGAAAAACCACAGTCAAACAGATAATGGTTTCTGGCCTGGGAGATCTGGGGAACTGAGTTATTTTCTCTTCCAGGTTTGGAGGAATGTTGCACTCCCAGCCAGCGTGCCATCACTTTATTTCACATGGTCATTTCTTGCTGTGCAGCAAGACTGGATTAAATTGTGCTAGAAACTGCAAAGAACCAGCTCAGGAATCAGGGAAGCTGAGTGCTCCCACTCAGGCTATTTACTTCATCTCTTCTTCTGATTTATGGATGTAGTGTGGGTTTCATGTTTGAAAACCTGTAGAGTAGCCTGAAATTGATCTTATCATGTTTGAAAACCTGTAGAGTAGCCTGAAATCCCAGGATACTGAGTTACAAACAGGCCAGCTTGAAGTCTAGGTTTAGGTACTGTAGATTTCTGTGCCTGTGCAGGTAGGACTTGTCCTGAAAAGAGATTATCTCCTCCAATTACGTTGGATAAAGGAACAATGCATGTGTTAGGGCTTTTAACTTACACAGATCAGGATTTAATCAACTTGATATTGCAACTGTAAATACAGGAATCTTTCAAAATTCACAATATAGTGTCCTAGGTGATTTGTGGAAGTAAAATACCTAGAAATCCTGCACATTAACCACACATACATTTTTATGTGCTTTCATTTCAGGTCTGATAAAGTGATTTGTGTATGATCTGAATGCACCCATTGTTTTAGAGTAATGAAGCCTGATTATAATTTTCCCTTTTTAGTCTCCTTAAAAACAACCCTAAACCCAAACATAAATAACAATTTTCTCATCTTCCGGGGTAACATGCAAATGAACTGCTGAGTCATAAGTGTTTGTGTTTTGCACAGATTGCCAGCCTGGGAGAAAATTATTAGAGACTGTAACTTTTTGTAGCTTTTAAATTTTGTGTATGCCACTTGCTAATGTGTATGTAGGGTTTATGTCAGTGAAGGAGCCAGTATTTTATCCTCTAGGCCTTCCATTTAAAAAATTAACTTGTGATTAATTGCTGCATGATTCCATTACTGCAATGTAGATGGATTTTAAAAGCTTTTTGACAAAAAGATGCACCTTGGGGTTTTTCAAATGCAGTTGCTGTAGAGCACTCTGTAGTTTTATTCTGTATTTTTTATATTCATAGTGATTGAAAAATCAACTTCAATTAGGGTCACAGGATAATAACATCAGTTCTGTTCTTCTCCAAATATTGAATTTCTGTTTGTCTTTAAGAAGCTGAAAACCATATCTGAAACTCATTGATTATTTTATTTTAATAGGTCATTGTCTCGATGGAACAGATCAACAAACCTTTCCCACTTTGTCAAATGTATTCCAAATAACAACAAAATCGGGCCAAAGATATTTGAAATTCAATTAGAATAAGGATAATCTGGTTTATTTATTTAAAAAAAAACACCCAAGTATTTAAAGAGTAACTTGTGATCTATTTAAATGGATCGTGATTTTAGATGAAACAAATTTTTCTCTTCACTGGTGTGAAGAGAACATTTATCTGTAGGTTCTAGCATTGCCTCATAGTTTTATTTGCTTTTTCTCATAAATCAGAAGAACATCTTAAAACTGTGCATCCATTCAATTAAAGTTATTTAATCTACTGAGTCTAAGGTTTTCTCTCCTAGATTTCTTTTTTACAATCTTGTAAAATCCATTGCCTCACACCAAACTTTAACAGTCATTCACGTAAATTGAAATTCGCTACTTCCTCATTAAATCTCACCAGATTAACATCGTTATTCAAGTGGATGGGGGTGGATGGCTTTCCTTTTTCCTTTGTATTTAAAATCCAAATAATATTCTGGATATTCTTGTCCCAGTTCCTTGGCCTTCTAATCTGTCCAAACATAACAGAAAACAGAAATGTTTCCTTTCTATGGTGAAACTAAGGCAACCTAGAGAGTGTCTCTGCTGAAAAGCACAACTGACTGTCACAAATCAAAACAAATTGATAAATTATAGTTTGCAAATCACTGCAATAGGAAATTAATGTAGTGGCTTGGAATAAAGCAGATTTCAGTACTTGTGGACAATTGCTTACGACCACCTGGAAAATAAAATTTTGTTTCTTTGTCATTGAATATACAGAGGTTTTTGTACAAACAGAATCTCATCCTTTCAAGAATCTGCATTTGATCACAAAAGAATGAAATGATACTTCACAATAGATCTCATAAATGAGATATTTATATATTAACAGGCCCACTGGTTTACCTCTGATTTTTGAAGAACTTTTGAAAAGCAAAGTAGAAACAAATTTAATGCTCTGCCATTTATTTTCAGAAGCTAATGTTTGAGCCATGTGCTGTAAGTGACTGAAATCTGGATGTTTGAATTTCTCATCAATATTTTGACAAATGGATGTAATATACAGGCTTAAAATCAGTTAAAACAGTGGGCCAGGATGCCTGTGAATATAGCTCAAAGTTGTGTATCATCCTAGGATACTGCCATTTGGTTTTGGTACTTGATCACAGCAAAAAGCAGCAGTGAAATTTGGAACTGTCGGAAAAAGATTTTGTTTAAAAAAATAAAAATTGTAATGCTCAGTGCTCTAATGTTAGTACTGCGTAAAAATCTAGAGAAAATTTAATATCAGTATGTCTACTTCGCATTAGTCCATATAAATGGAATAGGAAATTATGGCTGAAATGAAACCAGCTGGCATTCTGACATTGATCCCACTGGAGGTATATGTTACCACTATTCCTGTCCTGTACCCCTGTTGGTGTGACTGGGCAACTTAGCTACCCTTAGCTACCTCTGAGTTTGTGTGACAGGGAAAATGGACTAACCAGAGATCTGCTGTGATGGGGCAGTGTTGCAGCATCATGCTCTGCAAATGCTACCAAGAAAATACATGTGAGCTCAGCTTTCAGTTTTAAATGAGTGAGGTTTCCCTTGGAGCCTTTCAGTTAGAAGAAAGAAATAAATACTTACCAAAGGCTACTGATAAAGTCTACAGTTTTTCTTGTTTTTCTTTTTTGTTTTTCTTTTTTTTTTTTTTTTTAACAGGAGAATGTGCAACCTCCCTTCTGGCAAAAAGATGTAAATTGTGAATTTTAAGAAACAAATCCTGCTGCACAGCAGGTTTAGACAGGCTGCTACAGTTGGGGCCTTAAGGCGTTCTGTGGCTTCCCTGTGGTAAGCCATGGTTCTCATTTGTAAAGCCAGGAGAATTCCCATTGTTGCTATAATCATATGCATGATCCTTCTTCCATCTCAGTGCTCCCAGCATCAGTTAAAAAAGAAAAATAGGCCAAATGTTGTTTGCTATGTAGTCAGCTATCCAAAAGCTTAGGAACTTGGTATATTTTGCAGGATTTAATTTTTTCCTCAGGAAGATAATTAAGCTTTTAAAGTGGAATTCTTAAAAAAAAAAAAAAGTAAAATAAAAAAGTGATGAGCCACTGAGCTTTTTTCTGAGTCAGACATGGCAGTAAAGGCATCAGAATTTATTTTTGTTGAATTTTTTTTAGGTAAAACATTCTCATTCTCCTATGAACTCTAGTTTTCCAAACATGGATAATCCTTTCAGAAAAGGCATGAGTACATATTGTGATCCTTGCCAAGGTATACTCCCCCATGTTCGGTCAGCTCGGTGCTTGGTGACTTCCTGTCCAGCATTTGATTCTGCATTTCTTCTATTAACAGCCCTTGATGGACTCATTTCAGCATGTCCTTTTGATTCCTTTTATTCTTTTGATACCCAGAAAATATAAGTCAGTGAGTTTCACAGGTCAGTTATGTTTTGTTGCTAAAAGTACTTTGGTTTCTTTCAAGTCTTCCCTTTGAAAATGTCATTTTATATCCCTTCCTTCGTGTATTGTGAAAAAGATTGAATATCTGTTCCATACGTACCTTCTCTGGGCCTTTCATGATTCTGTAAACCTCTGCCTCCCCTTTTTCTGTCCTCTGTAATTTCTTTTTCACTGTTAAAGAATGCTAGTCTGCTGATTTTTGCCCACCTTGGAAGACATTCCAGAAATTTCATTGTGCTTGCTGCCCTCCCATGTTGAAGTAAGGAAAAGCCTCGATTGGAAGGGACCTCTGGAGATCATCTGAGCCCACCTACAGTTGACAGCAGGGGTTTGGCTTAAGTTACCCATTGGCCCAACAAGACAAGTCCTGACAACCTGTTCAAAGGCTTGGTTGTTCTCACAGTGAAGAATTTTTTCATATAGACTGATGAAATTTTGTTTCTTTTCCTGTCACTGTGTTCTTGTGAAACAAATACCTTCATCTTCTCTATAACTACCTTTTAGGTATCGAGATAATGTGATTAGACTCCCCTCTTCCCCTTCTCTATTTTATATTGAGCAAACTGAATTCTTTCAACCTTTCAACATGCATCAAGGCCTCCAACCCATTAATCAGTTTGGTGGCCCTGCACTGTACCATCCGCAATATTTCAATGTCTCTTTTGAAGTGGGGATCCAAAAACTGGACATATTATTCCAAGTGTGACCGAAATACCAAATAAAACAGTACAATGTTTCATCTGTTGGTTTTATTTTGGTTGATGCAGTCAAAGTCCCAGGGTGGTTTCATTGCTGCAAGGATGCACACCTGATCCAGTCAGTCCCTGGCCTGCACTGCTGCTTGGGATTATTCCATCCCAGGTGCAGGATGTTACAGTTATCTTTGTTAAACCTCATTCGATTCATGTTGCCCCAGTCTTCCAGCCTGTTGAGATCCCTGTATGGTGCAGTGTATAATATATACCTTGTTGTGTCTTACTCTATTTTTTCTCACAGAGTGGGGAGCAGAATTGTGCATCAATGAAGGTATAGACCCATGCTAGTTTTGCACAATAGCATAATAATAAGAAATAATAATAACAATAGCAAGAGTAATAATAATAATAATATTGAATTATGCCAATACTATTTAATTTTATTAGTTGTTATTTTTTATTATTAGTTGTTATTATTTGTTTTCTGTTTTGTTCTCTGTTCCTTTACTGTTTATGAACAATCTTATATTTGCCTTTTTGACCACCACTGCAGCTGACTGGATGTTTTCAAAAAACTGTCCATTGTGATTCTGAGATCTGTTTCCTCAACATCAATAGCTAATTCAGATCCAGCACTGTATTAGAATAATAAAGGGCATTTTCTTCTCCATGCATATTACTTCAAATTTATCAACACTGGATATCATCTGTTATTTTGTTGCCTACTTTTTCAGCTTCAAAAAGAAATAACCAGAATAATTTGAAATGGTAATGTTAAACAAAAACAAGCATTCAGTGGTTCTCACAATGCAAGAAACAGAAGTCATCAAAAGAAGTTACAGAACTTTTAAAACATAAGGAAATACTTTTCTTTCTGCACTGTTTTAGATGCTAAAAGTATGTATGATTTCAATATAAATTTGAAAAATATATTTAAAAGTGCTCTCTCAAGACTAATTAAGGACAAAACAGTCCAGGCTTAGAAAGCCCCAGACTATGATTACTAAAATTTCTTTACTTGACCGATTCTTAACTTTTTTTTCACCATGAGCGTCTGTTGTTAGCTATTGTCAAAGGTAGAGTACTAGGTTATGTCTAGTGACCTAGTACAGCCATTTCAGGTCATACTCTTGCAGAAAACGTTCATCAACTGCTCAGTCTGTCTTAAATTGAAATTTCCTGACTAATTCTTTAATGTCTACTTTCATTTCTAAAGGCCCTCAGGGAACCAAACATTGTTCTTAACTGTAAAGCATAGCCCTCAAAAAGTGATGAATAGCATGTAACCTATTTTGGAGGAAATCATGGTGAGAAAGTTCATTGCAAATAACCAAATGAACATGCACAGAACTATGTTGGAAAGATTCATAAGGAGCTGCTCCTATACAAGTGCTTGTTAGTGTAGTAATCAGGATGTGTACAAGAAGCAAGCTTTTCCAGACCCGCTGAAGTTTGAGATGAAGACTAGAAGTTGACAGAATTTTTTCAATAAATGTTGGGGAGAGTATTCCCAGTTAGTTCTGGGATGTAGAGTGTAGTTCTGGTTTGGAGTTGAGATATTCTCTCCCTCCTGCATCCTTTTCTGCTTTTAGGAAAGAGGGGGAGATGAGATCAAGCACTTTGAACTTGTCCTGCCACTGAAGGAAGACACCCCGTTCATCTTCCACCCCACTGCTTTATTCCCTTGCCTTATCTTTTCTCTGATGTTGCCACAAGTGTTTCTAGAAGGAACTGGCCTGAGTTAAACCCACAGAGGCAGTCACATTATCAGAGATCCAGGACTACATTTGGTAGTAGCATCTGTTCATGCCAGCTTAAAGTGTTAACACTATAGCTTAAACAGGTTTTATTTGCTAATATTTGCGACTTCAGTGAGCAGCTTTTACACTTCCAAATGGCTGTATAACATCATAATCACACATATTTATGCTAGAACTAGTCTTCTGAATTGCTACTGAAAGTATAAGCCTGTTAATTTTTGGTTTTCTTTTCCGACCTTTGATAGAGAAATTAAAAAAAAAAAAGTATCTTTAACAGTAGAGACTGTAAGACCTCAAAAAATAGCATATAAGGTTAATTTCTGATTCTTTTCCCCCATGAAGTTGCTTGAATGTTCCCCATTGAGATACTTGTTAGTGTAAAAGTCAGCTTTTTACTAAAGAAAATGGTATCACTGAGTGCTTGTTAGCTGAAGAGATGGCCTGTAACTGCACATTTAAGTTAATTTTAGCAACTATTCAGACAAATTCTCACCTCCTCCCCTTCACAGATATGTTCTAATTCCCTAGGAAAAAGGCAGAAAAAAGCTTGAAAAGGACGCTTCCAATTAGCGTGGCTTTAAATTCTGCCTCTCTCTGCCAGGTAATTGAATGAAATGTGATACATTCTTTTGATCTTTGTCGAGATGATGTAGGCTGTAGATATTGTTTCGTTATACAGTTCATGTTGACATAGATAGTATTATGCAACTTATAGATTCTTTGGCACAGCTCTGGAATCAAGTGTTCAGCAGTGATTAATGACAAAGAATACACAGACCTACTGTTGAGTTTAGGATATCTCTAATCTCTGCTCCTGTTCTTTCTCTCATTTCCAGTATAAGTTAATGCAGCTTCTGTGAACACATCATTTATGGTCCCTTCTTATACAGCTTGTACTGCCAGCAGTTATCATAGTGGTAGCAGAGAGCTAATGATCATTAAAATCTCAGTTGTCTTAATTCTTGCTTATTATTATATCATTGATGGCCTCTTTCCACCTTGCATTTTTTTATTTAGCATTTAATATAGACAAGACTTTTAAACCTTGCTAGACTTTTTTTATTCCAGTCCTTACACACTGTACAATCAATTAATACCCTTTGATATGTTATGCCAATTAAGTGATATGTGTGTTAACATAAATATTTAATTGTTAAAGGAGAGATCAGTTTGTCCTAGAGCTTTAATTAAATTAGATGCTTTTCAGATGATTGCCAAGATGAAACAGTCCATTATGAACATTTGCCACTGCAGGAGATTTCTGCTTATTGAAAGACAAAAGGGTAATTTCATCTAGGATTGTTGCAAACTGTACGAGTCGTTCATACTGATAAGGGAATTCTCCCTCTTTTAACCTTGATATGTACTGTAGTAATGAATTTATGAATCTTTAAAGTCAGTCACATCATTAAAGTGGGGATATGATGTTAGTACTGTCAAGTAAATGATAAGGATGAAAATTCATCTTCATAACAGTTAAAGAGATCAGAGTCAGTACCAATTTGTCAATAATTATCATCGCTTTAAAAGCAAAACTAACATGATAAAAGTAGGCAGCTATGGGCCTTTGTTGCATACCAACTGGAGTTTGAATATTTCCAATGACATAGTCTTCACATGGCAAACGAGTTTTAGGAAAACTAAATATCCTTCACACTGGGCTGCTGAGGCGCCTAAACTATAACTGCCATGTGATAGCTCTGTGGTAATATGGAATCCAAGTGTTACCAACCCAAAAGATTTCTGGTTTGTAAAATGTTCCTTTATTGCCATTTTGCCCAATTATCTGAGTATCTTCCAGACATCAGAGTCCTGTTTTTTGATATGCTGTAGACTCTGTAGTCATATGTATATCTCCCACAGAAAACACGTCACAGCAGTTTCCTTCAAAATATAGTACAGCTATGCATAATGTATGATAAGACTAGAGAGATGTGCTATGTGAATCAAAGTTTTAATGCCCTAGTTTTCCAGATATTATTATCTATTCACTGTGTTTTTAAAGGAGCTCTGATTAAGAATCATGTCAGCTGTGACAAGCCATAAAGCCAAGCAAGACTTTCAGTGAGAACCTGAAAAAGACTCCAAACACATTTTAATATTAAAATCGGTATTGGAGAACGTGGTTCTTATTTTGCCAGGGGGAAGAGGTTTGCATCAATAGAATCCTACTTGCTGACAACATGTTGTCACTGAAGATCTTAGGGCAAGGAAATTCAAAGCACAATAGGTTTTCTCTTTGTGTTTGACATGGTAGTTCTTATTTCTTTGTATTTGTTGACCAGGTCTCCAAAAGAGAGGATGCAAAAATCCAACCCTCCTTGTCACCCTAGGACATACTGTAAAGTAGCTGAATGCCTGGCTTGACTTGAAGTCTTATCTAACTCCTTGCTCTGCAGAGAATCCAAAATGTCAGCGAGACTGTTTAAATATGAAATAAAAGCTCAGCTTCACATCTGAGTGCAATCCTGTTGTGACATAATTGGACCTGGACCCTCTCGGCTTACCTGAAATGTTTCCCTTCCTCAATATCAGACTCTGTGAACTTGGAGTCTGCCTTAAAGTTTAGACTAATTGCAGTTTGGACATAGGCTGCAGCCTTGTGGACTTTTCAGCTGTTTCAGTTGCTTACTCTCCGGGTTAGGCACCTCGAAATAGTCAAGCGTCTGATGCTAAGGTTATGCTTACACGCTGAGGGAAATTGTATCTAGATTAAAATGGAAGTGAAAATCAAACACTTTGCTATTTATGCAGGAATAATGGGAAAGATTCTTTCAATAATGTGAGATGCTCTTCTGTCTTGCTGTAGAGCAAGATGGGACTGCTTAAGCAGTGGTGAGATTTCTGTTGTTCCTGGGGTCTTGTCCAAAGAGATAGTGAAGGAACAGATTTGTGAAAGTGATTGAACAAGTCTGAAATGAATTATCTTAGGTACCTGGATAATTCTGTTGCCATGTTGTTTTCTTTAATGAAAATTGTATCTACTGAGCAGTATATTACTGAGTGTATTTATTGAGCAATAAACAAAATTTATTTGATAACTTCTGTATGTTTATAGTTGTTGGTAACTGAAAAAAAAGAAGAGCAGTGCAAAACTGTTGTACATACTATGAATGATTGAGAATTTATTTTGTTTTATTTAAGAATTTAAAGTATCATTAAAGCAGTAAGTTAGAGGAGTTGCTATCTGGCAGAATGCTTTACCATCCACTAGCAAGGCAGCTGATAAATCTCTGTTAAAAATCATTTGAAAAAGTAATACACGGAATAAGTGTTTACTGGGTTCTGGATGTTCACTGTTCACTTTTCTATTTTGTTTTGCTCTAATGGGGGCAGTAAAAGGAGAAAAGTACTGGTGTGAGTGCAGGAGCATGAGGGTCAGCATAAAGGTCAGGCTGAGAAAGTGGGAAGAAATCAGACCAGTGAGGAGCAAATGCATAGGTTTTCTTACAGATATGAGCAGAAAGTCAGCGTGGTGTCTGCGCAAACAGTAAGGGAAACATGTACATTTTAATCACATTCAAGGCTGACTTTTCAGTCTGACGTTACTGCAGTTTTGTGTGCATTGGCTGAAAGAAGGGAAGTTAAGTCACAAAAGAGGTTTCAATAACATGATTGAATTTTTTTTTTTTCTGGAAAAGCATCCTGATTTTGACTGGGATCGACTTTATGCTTTTGGATCTATTGAACCTGAGAGTACTGGGTATCTAAGTCCTTTGCCCAGCCCAAAAGAGGATAAATGGACAGACCAGTTGCTTCACTGGCTGTACTGGATCTCTGTGGTTGCCACCATCCAGCTGCAACCTAGCCAGAAGGGGTTGGCACCAGGGGGCTGGGAACTGCTCCCAACAGGAGGGAACTCCTGTTGGGGCAAGGAGAAAGGAAGCCCTTGGGGGACATAGCAGAGACAGTGCTGGAGGACATTGCAGTGGGAGATGCCTACAACATAAAGAAGCAGACTCTACCTGTGGGTATGGATCAAGAAAAGCTGGCCCTGCTTAATACCCCATTTCTCATCGGAAAGGGTGGGTCTTGCTGCTCCATCTCTGTCTTTGCCAAGTGGAGCTGAGGCAGAACTGACAAAAGCGAGACAGTCAAGGAAAATCTGCTCTTTGTCTCCTGCCAGTTTCCCATCCTCCTGTCCTTGTCCATGCCTGCCCTCACTAATGGGAGTAAGGCTCTGAGACAAGGCATGTCCATTCACTCGTGGAGGTGAACCTCATACATCAGCAGCACCATGCAGCTGGTTTTGTCAGGGAAATCGTGTGTAATGGGGTCTGGCTGGGCAAAGGGAACTGAATCCAAGTATAGATAGAACCACGTGTGACAGTCTGTACAGAAGACTGTCCCAGGGCCAATGAAATGCCATTAGCTCGGATGTCTGCTCGGCAGCTGACACTGTTAACTGAGATACCCACCTGCAAAGAACTTCCTTGCCCATAACATGTGAAAGACTGCATTGAAGCCACAGTGGGGTTGCTTTTGATGCCCTCTGCTAATAGAGGGGAAGGCACAGTGCACTCTGTAGCGTGCCACTTTGCCTTCCCCCTGCCTGTATCCTCATTCCTCTTCTTGCTGATGAGGCTCAGTAAAGCATCATCAGGGGTAGGCAAAGGGAGTGTCAAAGTTGGTGGAGATTTTGTGAGCTGTCGTTACTGGCTTCAGACTGACTGAAAATGCTGCTACCTAGGAAAATTATGCACAGGAATGACTCGTGCCTTTCTCCTGATGCCATGTTGTCCTAGAGCTGCCCAAAGCGGCACAAGCACTCACACACTGCAATTAGCTGGTTGCAGAATCTAGTGCCAACCACCCTGCACTGTATAGTTGTGAAATGTGGGAAAAGCATAGTATTTGCCATGTTTTAAGAAAAACACCCTTTACATTGGAACGTGCTGCAACAAGTGACTTCTGTGGGAATGGACTTGTGATCCTTAAATCAGTCATGCATATCTACATAGCAAATTGGAGTAACCCCAATAAAATCAAGAGTACAACTCTGAGGAGAGAAAATACTTAGTTTGCATAAATGTTATTCTTGCACATGTAGATTGGTGCCAATTTACCACACTGATGGGGTTTTGTGCATACAGTCTTTCACATGCAAACTCTTTGTTTGCAAATTTGGAAGTCAGCCGAAAATTAAGCCTTAAGCACACTTTTTCATAGCTATGCAATAAAAATTGTCTGATGCCCGGTATGAGGCAATGAAGAAGCTCATGCAGAACATTGATCTGCATTGACAGTATTCTTTTATAGTTACCTCTATGCTGCCCCTGTGATTCAGTATGATGTGGGTGAGATGTTTGTACTAGTACACAGGAAACCCTTGAACATGGAAAATAGTACTTACTGAAATAGATCACGTTCCCAAGGGGGAGACAGCGAAATGACGAGATTCATGGAATAAGAAATAACTAAAATTGCCCAATTATTTAAACGGAGGTATTTTTCTATCAATATAAGATCTTGCTGAGCTTCTGGAGCATAATTTAGAATAGGCATTTTGCCTGCAGTTCACAATATAAATATTTTATATGATCTCTCACACTGTTGGAATAATAGAGGTAGTGTTATTTAATCCACTCCTGGCAAAGCAGATGCTTGCCCAAATGCATAAAGCACTCAAGGAACTGTTTTTGTTGTAGTTGAAACTAGTTTGTAGAATGATTTATCTGAAGTTAGACTCTTCATTGTGGAAGTGGATTTGATGATGCTTGTGAGACGCAATTTAAGGTTGTGTTGAAGGTTCATAAAAAAAATAGGTAGTCGATGGAAATGTTAACAACAGAAGGATGAAAAAAGGCTCCTTAAAAGGTAAGCAGGTAAAGCAAGAGTCTTGGCTGGGTGAGGGGGGGGCAGGGCGGGGGCTGGGAGAGACTCCATGTCTGTGAATTCTTTGAGTTGGACTTAGCAGAAATTGTGACAACAGGTAAGTGCAGTTGAATACACCTTTTGAAGAGCAGTTGCAAGCATAGGAACTACAAGCCTTAGCAGAGAGCATGCAACCGGTGTGATTTCTGCATAGTGGTCTCAGAAAGTGTCTTGCAACCCAACAGGGATGGAGAAGTTCAAAGTTTAATAAAGCTTTTCTTAAAAGTTGAACCTTTGGAGTGTATTTTAATACCTCTCATGTGACAGTCATTGTCTCTTATTCTTTACCTGCAGCGTGTTTGAGTTGCTTATAGCTGATACACTCTGACTACAGTCCTTGGGTTTGAGGTGGCTGCTTGGGTATGATAGGAGTTAGGGTAGGTGGTCTAAATGCTCCTTCTCTAGCTTCCATTTCTACAAAGTGGAGAGGAGATGAATATTGATTGCTAAGCACCATAATCTTGCACACTTGACCCAGGGTTTAGCAATCAGAATGGCATTGTTGCTAAAATCCTATGGAAAATATTTGATGCTATGCCCTTTTCCCCTGAGGTGATTCTGCCTAAAGCTGTTATGCATAGGGGATGATAAAAAGATGACCATTTGTTGTGTACATTTGTTATGTGATATATTATGTCATTCATCACTCTTCTGTTTGTTTACACTTTTCTTTCATGCTTATTGTAGCTTTTATTAATGTTTTTGATAACACAGCATCAGCTGCAAGGCAGAAATGTTTACTCTGCTGGGGTTTTGTTAAACTTTTCAGCATAGATTAAAAAACTTCAGCAGCCCTTGGATGGATAGGCTTGAGTTGGAAATTTACATGTGAGTAACAAATATTATAATGCAGATGAGCCAGACAGGAGAAAGAGAAATTTATAATCAGGAACTCCTCTGGCAGTATTAATCTGCCTCATGTAGAGTGTGATGAATCATCCCACATCGCCACAAGGACTGCTGCTGCTGCTGAGCTCTGTCAGCAAGTAGGACAATAAAAAGTGTGCATGGAAGAGTGGAGGGGAGGGCACATGCGAGGGATTAGGAAAGGGACAAAGAAAGAACAGCTATTTAAAACTGGACATCTCAACCCTCGCCAGTAGTTCATGTTATATATAATTCATCCAATTTATTGGGTAAATCATTTCATATGCTCCATGAAATGCAATTTGCTTCCATGGCCAAGCATGACAAAGGTTTCACAGAATTGCAGTTGGCAAAGAGCTCTTCTAGGATAGTTAATTCAGGGCCTCTGAGATTGCTGAGGCATCTTGTCAGAACATTAAATAATCACACAATGTCATGAGGGAATATCTAATTAAGAGCCCAATTTCTCAAGGGTCTGAGTACCTGTTACAATGTGCTGAGAACCCTTAATTCCCACCAACAAGAGCAGCAGCTTAGGGTGTTCCCAGCAGGCATTTAATAGGATTGTACCCTTACTTCATTTGGCTGGGGTAAGTCCAGGCCAACCAGGTGAAGCGACAGTAATCAGACAAGACAGGATAATGACAAACAGGGTACATCCCAGCAGGAATGTTACTACTTGCAGATGATGGAACATACCCCGGTGTGAAGCCCCTGTAAAAATTAAGGCCAGATTTAAAGGTGCGCTTTTATGGGTTAAATTTCTGCCTTTAAGAAAGGTCCGCCTGTACTTACCCTGTGCAAAAGATCTGTAAAAGGCAACATGAATCCATTATCAGCCCATACCGTCATCCTGCATGAACAAGTGACAAAGCTCTCACCCGCACTTTGGTCCCAAGGACTTTAGTGATTTAGATGACCTCATGAGGGCGGTCTGTCCTACAAAGGCAGATGGCATTTCATCCAGTGTTTGGGAAGCATAAAGCTTGAGTAGAGTCATTTCAGAGAAATTTGGGTTCTGAAGTTCCCTGTGCAGCATTCTTGGTGTGTCTCATGAAATAGAACAAGATTTGAGGTTGACAGATGGAGACTTATCAGTAGGACCTCTTCCCCTTCTTATATACCTGCAGCTTAATAAGGGAGAAGACTGTTAGATGCAATCAGAAGATAATAGACGTTGTAATTTGGCTTATGATGCTTCTCTTAGCAGAGATGAAGGTAGAAATGGTAGAAATGGTGTTCTTTTTTTTTTTTTTGTATGAAGAAGCATTATGAAAGGGAGAATGAGAAAGGAGCATGGTATTATGTTAAGCACTTTTGGGAGAGTGAAAAGTTAAAATCAATCTCTGTGTTGTCAGACTCTTAAGTGAGGAATGATGCATTAGACTACCTGACTTTATTTGATTTGTTGGGAAACCAGAGCTGCTGTGCTGTTTCTTGAATGGAATTACAAGCTTCATTTGAAGAGAGATGCAAAGAACACACATCATTCTGGAAGAGATCAACATAAGCGTTTTCTATATCATGACTAATGTTTACTGGAAGAAATCAAATTACTGTTACACAGACCATCTGTTTTCTTTGCATGCAATCATGTAAGTGTTTTAGGACAAGCCATCCTATTTAATCAATTGTAAATCTTTTATGAGAAGGCACTGTTTTCTGTAATAAAATCTATTTTTATGATAAATGTAAGAGTTTTAAATACTGTTTCTTCTGCATAGATAATAGTGTACATATTGTTCATAACATAAAGCGTAGGAGTGTACAGCATTAGTTATTATCTGTCAAGAACTTAATTTTAGGCCATTTGGGTAGCCATTTTTGGATATTTTTTGGATCTGCAGCTCATTGGTGTTGAACTATTACAGCAAGTAGCATAATGAATAATATGGTCCATTTATAGCTGTTGAAGTTGCTTCCTACCTACATTTGGTAAATATATTATATAGGGTCTCTATTTTGTAGCTTGCCTACCACGGTAAAATTGAATACTGGGGAAGATAATTGCTCATTGTCTAAATGCTTACACTTGGAAAGACCTAAGAAAAAAAGGCATGGCTTGTTGGAAGATTACTCAGTGTGATGCCATTAGAAAAATTTGAATTTATAGTCTAAGAAGAAGCCAACAATGGAGTGTGAGATTTGCTTCATGTTTAAGGGTAGCACATTCATGCGTATATATGATCCTGTTCATTTTAGTGCATTCTTAATTGAACCTGCCTATTGGTTATTTTTTTTTATTATTATTTCTGGCAGCTTCCCTTTTTTGTGTATTGTGTTTGGGTGCACATAGTTGCTCTTGAATTCAGCGGAAGCTAAAGGTCTGCATTTTAAACAGTCTCCTCTGATTTCAAAAGAAGCTGTGTGCGCACAATACCAGAAGTTGCTCTGTATTGTATCAAATGCCCCTGAAATAAAAGAAAGGAACAAGAACTGTAAGTAACACAACTGGAAATTCCCTGAGAAGGTTGGCTGTCCTTTTCAATGAGGTCAGCAAGCCTGGATTTCATTTGTTCAGACACCTTCAAATCAATAGTATTTTGTCTGAATAATTAGCTGCTTACTCAGGCTTGAAGAGTGTAGGGTGCTAAATTCTTGCTTTTTCTTGGGTAAACATGAAGAGGCAAAGAGGGAGAAACAGATGGAGTGTGCACCTGGAAAAATGACAGTGACTACACTCTGGTGCCACCCCATGGTACAGGGGAAGCTTTCTGTCCAGGGAAATATCAGGTGAAGGCCGGAGTTGAGATCTCTGTGTCTTACCTCACTTATTATAGTGTCTGTTGGGAATTGCCAGTATGTGGCACAGGAAAAGCTGCCTACCAAACTGTGCTAATCAATCCCAGCACCTACCTAGACTTGAAGCTTACCTAGATCAGTCAAGAATCTGATGAAAACTAGGTTGTCAGTTAATCTTCTTTTATCAGTCTGCATTAATTCAGTAAAAGAAAAAAAGCAGAACAAAGTGAACAGCTTACAAAATCATATAAGTAATAGGGAGTGAAAGATAAAACAAAGCATAAAAATGCAATTAGTAGTGGTCTAACAGTTTTACCCTGTTCACAGTATTTTCTATTTAAATTCAGCCCCTCTTCTTTCAGAAAAGTATCAAATGTGAGATAAATTGTTTAGGTTTTTTAAATTGTTTTTTTCCTTTTACTTCCGCCCTTCTTTTATTCAGAAGGAAGAAAACTGTAGGCAAATTGAGTATTTCATAGAATCACAGAGTCATGTTCATTAGAACAGATCTCTGGAGGACATCACCAACGTCCTAGTCCAAGTGAGAGAAACTTAGGTGATTCACCAGCCTCTCCTGGCCATCTGTTCCTCAGTCTTCCTTTTTTTGCTGATTTTTCCCTAGAAGCTCATCTAGTTGCTCCTCATGTCCATCACGAGCTTCAAGGTCAGCTGAGGTCTGGCTTCCCCACTTTCATCCAAGCAGGTCAGAACAAGGAAGTTCTGCCCACTTCCAGAAACTTCATCCTCTGTTTGTCCACACTGCCCTTGTGTTGTGCCTGCTTGACTTTCCATGTGGTGAGCTAGGAAGTCTCTATTATCTTGGGAGGTTGTCCTCAGCAAGCAGCTTGCTTTTCTGGGCCCCTTTCCTGTCTTGGTTTTCAGGAGGCACATTTCAGTTTGAGCTATCAAAAACATTGATGCAAATGTTGGGTTTAGATTTTTCAAGTTGTCCTTCTTACTTCCCACCCTTCTATCTTCACATCCCCAAATCTTTTTCGGCAAGATAAAGCAGTGTAATCTGACGGATATGAAAATATTGAATTTTCACAAGGCTTTCTTTTTTTAGCATGATTTTTTCATTTGTATGTGAGTGAATTTACTACAGGTGGGGGTTTTTTGAAGTGTTTGTTTAGAAGTTGCCAAGTATTTAGACTTTTTGGGGGGGAATTTTTTTTCAGCCAGAACTTTGGAGCAGTCACCGTGAGTTCTCCAACAGCTTCAGTAGAATAGGCACAATGATTTCCAGTTGTATGGTTTGTTTTTATCCAAGAGAGATGTATTTACAATTGTCATAGAACATATTGGATTAGTTCCAAGAAAGGTAAATGCTAACACTGCTGCTTGGAAATTATCATAATTTTATTATTAAGAAATAATTCAGCAAAATGACTTCATTTGCTTAGTGGTAAAGAGGGTGGTAAACTATGAATTACTGTTGTCATGGTTACAGTATATTTTGATATAGTATCTGTGTTCATCTAAGCAGTAATAAAATAATTTGCTCAATGAGCAATGAGAATGAATGTCTTGAAATAAAAGTACAGAACCCCTCACTCCATTTTAAGTGGGGTAAGTAGAGAATATTGCTGTTTAAGAATTTCCTGTGTCTGCAGTGCTGATTACACTGAAGCGGGAATCAATGACAAAGTGCCATATAGGAGACTTTATTTATAGTAGCTTTATAACTGATCTGAAGTGAGACAAAAGGTAGAAAAATCTCTGAAGAGAGGTTTCTAATTTCACCTCCAAAGTTACCCCTTGTGAAAGTCCTTTGTATTTTAGGTTTTGTGAGGATATTAAAATAATTACCCATTCTTGGTTGGTTTCTTTTTTTTCTGAATTATTCCATTCTCTTGGCTATTCGGTTGACAAATCGGAAAAATTATTCAGCGGAGCTCTGAAATCCTCAAAGCTAGACATTTGCCCATTTCTGCTTTTAATAATGTTCCTAAGTGTAGTATGTTTTGGAGGTTGTGCGTTTGCTTTTCTGCACTTGACCTGTGGCAGCCCAGTGGTCGCAGAGGATGTGATTCGTGTGTGCGTTCTGAATTCTCCTCTTCCATTTCTCTACCACATGCAACAATTTTTCTGAAGGAAGTGCAACAGAAAAATGCCATAGGTGATTATCATGCTTGACTTTGAACTGGTCTCCCACAGATCATTTTGTGGTACAGGGAGGAAAAGAGGGAAACAGAAATACTTGGTCACCATTCTGAAACCTATTTAGGTCTGACCTGCTTATCCTTAAAGAGAATAAGTCTATAGGTATTCAAAAAATCTGCAAAATGAATGAATAATCTCTAAGGAAGATATTCTGGAGTGAAAAAGAAGTAGAAAAGATAGTTTAGAGAAGGTACAGGAAAGAGAGTATGTGTAGAATGATGGGTTGATAGCAACTTTAAAAATAAATGCATTTAATACTGATGAAAGAAAAACTCACTTGAAATGTGCTCAGTTAACTAGCAGAATTGATTGATATAAGATACCGTTGAGTAAAACACTGGAAACTCTCCTCACACATATTATTTCTCTACAGATAAATAGGGCAGCATAAAAGATTCTGATACTAAGCAATGATCCCCCTAGGCTGCTGGTCTGGAAACCATCTCTTGGGGTTTTTATTCCTCAATATTGGCTACTTTTGAAGTCAGGAAATAGGGACTGCTTGAATTATAGTATGATTTGAAATTATTTTTTCAGTGCCTTCATATGCCACATTTGGTCTCTATATCCTCTCTGTCACAGGAAACCATCTTACACCCAGAGCAAGAAACATAAATTCGCTTGGCTGTCCCACATCTCTAAGGGACCTGATGCATGAGTGGACTAGAGAAAGGAAAGAGAGAAAAACTCCAAGGACCTACAGGTCATCTTGCTGGCAGGGTGAGTAAATGTCCTAGCATTTCAGTTTTGTGTTGTCAGGTTCACAATGAGTGATTCTGCTTTAAGCATTGCCTCAGGAATTTCCCCTCCAGTAATTTTTGAGAAAAAGATGATAAAAAATGTCTCCTGTTCCTAGGTCTCTGACACTGGTGCCCCCATATGTTAAGAATTACTAAGCCAGACACCTCCTATATTCTCAGTTTAAGCCTTGAACATGGATTTATGTCATGGGGTCTTTAATACATGTTGTGTTCTTAAGGCCCTTTTAAAATTGGGTGGGTGAAACAGAATTATCTACCTATTACTGAATCAGTCCAAACTCCTCATGATTCAAAAGACATTCGAAAGAGGAAAGAAAGGAAGAAAACTCATTTTCCCTGTTCTGACAACACTTACACTCCTACAGATCTGGGCCTGTGTTCCCTGCTTTCCCTAGGCAATTTTTTCTTGCTTACAAAACGCAGTGAAAAATATTACCTAGCAGAGAAGTAAATGTGTAGTTGACTTATGTGATAGTCAGAACCTAATTATATGATCCCCTTTTCTTGCTGGGTTTGCCTTTTCCAAAAAGTGGTAGAGACAGAGACCACAGTAAAGTGTGGAGTATTTCCTCCAGTTCATAGCAGTGAGCCAGGAGGTCTGTCAAATACCAACAAGCCAATCTGGCAGATTCAAGAGTCCCATGTACAGAGGATGACTTCCTTTTCAAAAAGATGACCCAAATCAAAGCAGATTACTACCATGGCAGAAAATCCAGAAAAAAAACCTGAATATTCTCTCGGAGTCCTCCATCTGGTGGTTCGTGTCTCTATAAAAGACGTAATACAAGTGTTACCCTCCTCCACTGAGAAGGCTAAAAGTCCCTCTGAGTGTGTGATTCCCCACTGTATTTGGTCCTGCCTGTTTCTGTACCCTAAACATTGGCAGGGTCCATCTGCTTCTGTCTTCTCTGCTGGGGCAAAAAGGATGAGCTGAATGAACAGAGCAAACCCATCCTCCCTGTAACCCAGGCCCAGCAGACACTTTTATTTTAAAGAAAATATAGAGCAGCTGAATTATGGTTTTAGCTGTGTGACAGCCCACCTCAGCTAGGAACCTTAAGGCAATTTTCGAGAGCATGCAACACAACAGAACTAAACAAAGGGTGCTCCGGAGGGCAGGTACTTTTCTGCCAACAGCTCTCTGATATGCAATGCAATATCTACCATGATAACAGTGCCTTTACAATTGCTACTAGATGATGTGTTTAGTATAATATTAGGCTGTTTTTCTTAGCATACAATCAATGTTTCAACTTTGAATGTCTGCTTTTTCCTACTAGACGCTCTTTGAGGGGATCTGTGTAAACATGAGGGCTGTCTGGACTTTGCCTTACCCTCCAGTTAGAGGAAGGGGAATTTTGATGGTTTTGCTGTTTGGTTTGGTTTTTTTTGTTTTCAGTAAGTACTGCTCTGAGTGTGCTGAAAGATTATGTGGGTGCACAATTTTTTTACAGAAATCAGGTTATTCCTTTGCCCACTTTGAACACAGTGGCAACAGCAGCAACAGCCCTGCTCCCAATTGCTGGATTCTGGAATCCATAGGAAAAGGTGTTCAGGGGCTGGGGAGTCACCTTTCTGTTCTAGCATCTGTTTCTTCCCTCCTTGTGGAGCAGATAAATCATGTGGGCACAGGTTTGTCCATACTTCATAAATGACACAGTGTATTCTTCAACAATGTATTTACACTCTCTTGTTTTAATACAGCAGTGAAGTTTCTGAACCACTAGTTACTTCCCCCTTAGTTCTACTTTATTTTATATAGTACCTGTGAAATGGTTTGGAGACAGGCTTGATGTCCATTGACATAGTGTTGCCATTAAGTGAGGGCCAGTATGACTGAGAACAATAAAGGTGTTCAGTAAAAGTGTCAACGCAGTTGAAGATTAAAGTTAATATTATTTCTATTCCTAAAATCATTTCTGTGTGTATTGCTTTTGCAATTCACATATAAAATAAAATCATCCTCAAACTCAAATCTTATTGAAGCTTCATAAACATTACTACAGGGAAAATAAATAAGTTGGTAAATGATTAAATGTATAATTAAAGGTTTCACATTTAATCCGTCACTGCAGTGATTTATGGTTTCCATTATTTTGTCTAAGTAATGCACTTCCTTTTTTCCAGTGTTTTTTCTTTCCTTCATTGCTGTTAGTGTCTGTAATCTTATTGTAAGGAAATTTATCACAAGGACAACTTTTTGTCCTCAGCTGCAAGGTACAGAGGAGAATTAAATAAAAGCATAGAAGATGCAATATGCTTCCTCCTGCAGTTGGTGGGAAAATTGTGAAGCATTTACAACATTGGGCCAGAAATGCTTTATGTTTAAGAACAAAGGGCAGGATCTAGTCTCTGTGCTTCTCTGCTGTCATATTTAGGGCTGAAACAGGTGTCTTCAGCAGCCAGTCCCAGGAAGGCTCAATAAAGGCATAAGGCTGGGACACACAATCTCCCTCTGTTGTGCATGCCAGGATTGGGTGGAAACCTGCAAACGCAGCAGAAACTGCCCTGAAGTAGCCCATAGCAAAAGCTGAGCACAGCCCTGTGCCTACAGGCTGCAGAGTTCAAGCTCTTCTCCAGAGGTAGGTTCCCGTAGCAGTTTTTTTCAAAAGGACTCATCAGGCTTTGTGGTTGTTATCACAGCCGTGGGAGCTCATCACTTGCGTGATGCTGAGGGCTCTTCCCTTCCTTGCCAAGTTGCCCAGCCACTGGGCTGTGCTATCGTCTCACAAGGCTTTCTGCCTGCTGCATGAAATTTGCAGCCTACTTCACTCTGGCAGGGCTGTAGTGGACCACTCTGCACTCCTATTTTCTAGACCAGTTCGTAGTTCTGCTGGAAAGTGGGTGTCAACACCACCTCAGGGTGGGCAGAGCCTGGAAACAAGATTCCTCACACCCAAGTGAGAGCTCTAGCTGTATGCTTGGGTAATACCTCTTCTAGCTGTAACCTAGAAAACAAGGGTGTTTTCCAAGAAGTACAAATTTGCCTGTGTCTGTTAGGTGTACTTTGAGCAGATCTGAAATTTTGGCTTAGGTGTTGTTTCAGGGTTGTGGTGGGTCCTAAATTTGAGATGAGCACCTTGTTGCTGAGGTGGAGATGTTTGTGGGACTTCAAAGAATAAGAGTGAGAAAGAGCTTCAGGAGCCACTGTACAAGTGTGTTCCTGTGGCAGTTTTCATATTCAGACATGTACATTTGTATGTGGTCTGAACTTCCTCTTGACCAAGAACCCATCTACATAAGTAAAATTTCTTCTTCTACCAACATATGGTACTAAGATTCTCCTCTTAGATTGGTTTCACACAGGAATTGCTGTTCTTTTCCAGACTATTGCAGGATGAAATAGCTTGGGGTTTATTTCTGGTTGGGAGTTTAAATTCACACCCTTGTTAACTTCACCTAGAGCTGTTAACCAGAGCAGAAAAAATATGTTGTCTTGTCTTCACTGTTTTACCCTAAATATGGTGTATAGATGCACTTACTGACAGTTCACAGCAATGTTTAATATGGTTTAATTATGCTCTGTTGAAGGTATTGTAGTTTATGTTCTCCATAGTATTGTATAATGTTACTGTGTTTCTTCTTATTCTTTGTCTTGCTAAAAGTATTTGGGCCATTTTGTTTTAATCCTCTGCAATAATCACAGCAGAAACTTCTGAGAAGAGATCTTTAAAGAATTGTGGCAAAATAAAAGAGAATAAAAGTGAGTTTTCTTGAGAAATGGTTATGTAGAAAAGGACTTCTGTTTTCTCTTTTGTAGTATGTCTCTTAGTCTTTTGGACAAGTTTTTCATTGGCCTAATATTTTTCAGCTGTTTTTTCTTTTTTGTTGTTTCTTTCTTCCTTTTTTCTTTTTTTCTGTCACAGTATTTTAAGAGAGGTAACAAACAAAAACATGCTGTTCCAGGAAGTTATAAGAAGTCATAACTCCAGTACTGCCTTTCTTAATATTGTTTGTGGATGACATTACTGCTTTATGAGCAAATGTGTGTTTGTTTTAGGGAAGGACATATTCCTATGAAACTTTGTGATTTTTTTTTTCTTTGAGTGATAGCAGCTAATTTAAAATTTAGCAATCTACAAGAGAAGTTCCTGTTACTCTGATCACCAGACCTTTAATTTGCAGCCTGGCATTTTCCCTGCCATCACAGTTCCAATTTGGATCAGAGGTCCCTCAAAATTTCCTAACAGTTTTCTTCAGGTCTGGATAACCTTAGTAATGGTTTGTCATTAGCATTCCTTCAAAATAATAATTAAATGGATTAATAATTGAATGTATAACAAATCCATGCCTACAGAGGTACTGTGTTTTACCCTCTTATTGACATCTTGCTGTTGTTGAAAGGCCCTTAGTGTAACTCATTTTACAGGTACAAAATATAAGTGTAGTATAAGCTACCCTTTAGGATGGGTTGGGGTTGACTGTATTTCTAGTCTTGCACTGGGAAGCACAGGTGTAGATCACCTCACAGTGAGCTGAATGGTCCCAGTGATTTCAGAGGCCTTCCTTGTGTGAGTTGGAGTTTAAAGAGTGCAGCATTTGTTTTCCTCATGAGAAGCTTCCAGAAGAACATTGCTGTGTCCTGCTATCCATAATATTTAGGCTTGTCTGTGCTTAGGAGTAAATGATTTTTATTTCAGAACTGTTATTTACATGCTTATTTTGACAACACTCTGGTGGTTGGTTTTTTTCATTTATCAGACAAATGTCGTCTTTTCACAGTAGACTGAACAGCTTTTGCTTCTTCTGAGCCATAGAAACCTAGCATGTTAATTCCTTTGAGTTTGAGCATTACTGCTCTTTTACTGTTTATGATCAGAAGTGTTAGCAAGACGCTTGGGGTAAACTCTTTGCTGGATTGAAACGGCACAGGTTATTTGAAGTCAACTGGTTGAGCTGTTCCAGTGTACAGCAGTGAGGAACTTGGCCCCTGGTCCAGAAGCCAATGGACTATAGTGGAGTTTTTACCTTCACTGCTGGCATATGAAAGAGTACATGTTTGCAGGCAGAGTATTTCTCTGTCATCTCTCTGACTCAGTATTGGTTGGTCTCTCTAGATGCTACAGAGTTACGTGTGCTATATTTAAGTTTAAGAGATAGAATAGGCATTTTCACAGACTGGGATATCATGAGCAAAGTTTGAGGCCTGTAGTGTAGGATACAAAAATTAGTCAATGCAAGTTCAAAACAGAAGCTTTGCTGCTCAGATAGGAGTCCTGTTGAGATGGACAAGGTCCCCCTTTTTGAATCTTATAGTACACCTTTTTGCCTTTTTAGCATGCAGTTCTTATATGACATTACAGCTGTTTCTCCAGAAAGCACGGGCAAAAACTGCTTTTGGTAGATCCCATGGAAGAACAGACACAAGGGAAATGGTGCCTGTTTTCTGAATGCATATATTCTCTTATGCATTGCTGACTAGCAGGGGTGTGCAGCTAGGAAGAGCTGGTTTGATGAGAAGTTTATGCAGAGGACAGTTAGCATGGTGATACGAATGTATGTGCAAATTTTTCCTCCTCGCTTGCTTTCAGGCTAAAGTTTTCCATCACAAGAACCTGAAGCCACAAGAGGCCTCAGGACCCGCATGAGGACAGTGTTTCTGAGAAGGGATTATCACTTTTTTGATCACTAAGTTCTTTAAGGACTTTGACAGGCTCCACATAAGGCTTCTGGCTGAAGAAGCACATCTGCAATTTGACTTGGTAAGCAGAGACATGCAGAGAGCTGGGCTGCTGCCCAGCGCCTCTCACACTGCATCAGGCAGACCTGGTCCCAGGGTGCAATGCCCACAACTGGTTTCTGACATTTCAAACAGAAGACAACGTTGTGCAAAAAACAGACACTAAAGCTTTTCCTTTAATTCTTTCCTGTTCTGCTGTGCTGCATCCAGATGATGTCATTCACCTGCTCCCCTCATATGTTGTCTACAAAGGAATAAAGTGCCATTCCCAAGAGCTGCTGAAGTCAGACTGTCCTGGAATTTGTGGCAGGGACCCTACTTTCTTATAGCATTATAACATACCAGAATGAAGATTTGTAGCAGAATGGAGTGCACTCAGAGAAATAAATGATACTAAGTTTAATGATTGTGTGATATACCCTGATTCTCACTTTCTAGATTTTCAATAAAACCCCTATAAAAATTACTATAAGCACTTTGCAAATATAATTGGGTTAACCTATACTGTTACTATTCAGGAAAGCAGCACAAATAGTCTGGAACTTCATAGCCAGACCTTTTGAAGTAACAGAAAAATAACATTTCTCTTCCTAACCACCTAATCCATACAAGAAAAAATTACTGAGACACCCAATTTATTTACCACAAACCAGTAACGGCTACCTCTCCTTGCTTACCTCCCACTGCATCCGCTTTGATGAAATAATTGCATTCATTCTTGCTGAAATATTAGCATGAAATAATTAATACGCGCAATTAAAGGAATGTGTGTTTGAGCACCACAGTTAATGTTATGTTAAGGTGGAAGATGTTATTTTATTCACTGTTTCTGGCAGCCCAAGGTTGTACACAGAACTGAAGTTTATTAAGTTGCTTTTCCAATTGTGAGCAGTAAAAATGCTTCTGCTTTGCAAGACAAATAGTGAACTTGGGGTACCATTGTTTGGCAGTTTTTAAAGATTGATAGCAAGGTAGCAGTTGCTCTGTGCTATTAGAGAGTTCTACAGGCTAGCCCAATACATAATCATGTTTTTTGATGGATATAAAATAAGACTGAAAAGTACGTCAGCTGTTTTAGTGAGGCTTATTCCTTATTTCTTGATATACAGTTTTTTTGGAGTGGGAGGGGGGAAGAAGGTAGAGTGAATAGGAATCCCTGGAGAATTCTTCAGGCTGAATGGAAGGAGAACCATTCTGATGGGTTTGATAGGACAACGGCTGGCTTCCTCACTTGTGTGACTGCCTCTGGCTTTTGCATCTAAGAGGCAGTAAAACTTCATCAGTAGGAAGAAAGATGCTTTGAAGCCATAAAGACTGAAGGCTAGCGAAAATGAGAGGTGTCTTAAGTAAATGAGGAAAGCCTGTGGGTAAGGCTGGAGCAATATTCAAGTGAAGAAAATAAATCTGGGAGATAGGGAGAAAGAGAACTGGTGTGATGGGATTGATAATATTTTTGTTCCCACAGTCTTTGGCACTTATTCTCTGTTTTGTCTTTATGCGTATAAACATACATTCTGCCAGCCTGAGTTTAAGCACGTCTGACTCCACTTACTACATTAAATTTTTCTCCATACTCACAAAAGCTTTTTGAGAATAATGCTTTAAATTAATATGCAAGGTAACTTAAACTGGTTTTTGTTAAAATGTAGAGATCCTTAAGTAATCAAATTGAATATTAAATCCATATCCATGCAGCTCTCTAGCTTTTTAGCTTTCTTTTTCCTCGGGCAACCCTGGACTAGCATGGGAGATTTTACTGACTTCGAATGCATTAAATATATTGATCTGCAGAAAGCTTTGGCGTCAGGCTGTCTGTAGCCTGTGTCATGCTGTTGAAAAGGAAGTGCTTTTGCCTCTGTCTACAGAAGAAACAAAATGAAAAACATTATCAGGGTTTCAAATCGCCGTGGAAGCTGGAGAGGCCCAGGGAATTAGCTAATAGCAGCTGCATTACAATTAGTAGGGAAGAGCTTGGCTAAGAGCAGCAACAGTTCTTTTTAGCATCTCAGCAAACTTTAAACGGTGTATTCTTTTGAAAAATTATTTGTTCAGAAACAACCTATACAGTCAGTATATACCTTCTCACCAGGGTCAGCAAAATTTTGGAGAGGCTACTTTACTTGTCCTTTCCCTTTTATAACATCATGTTCTCTCTTCACAATGGGGTTACCTTGATACTAGTACAGTCTTCATTGAGTTCTGGACTAGTTCAAGTTGTGAGGGTACTATACAAAGCCACTTAATTTTGCCTCCTATTTTTGTTTACTTTTTCAATAAATTGCTTAGGTTGCTGTGATTCTGTGACATCTTTACTGCTGTTATCAACCTTTGCACAGGTATCTTCCTAACCTGCAGGTTTCATGCAGCCACAGGCGCTTCAGGTCCCTGCTTCTTCCCTTCTGAATGTGAAGTGGTGCAATTGGTCTGAGTTTTGTTTATAAAATGATGTTTATGAATGTTAATTTTTTTCCTCTAAAACATTTCTGTACGTATTTCCAGTATTATGGTAGTTCACATCCCAGTGCAGATATTACAGCTGCTTTATGTGCTTTTTGTTTTATTTAGGTAACATATACTCTCATTAAGTGCTTACAGGCTTCGCTAGAAAATGCCTTCAGGGATCCATTTTTCTGAGTGTCAGTGCCCCCTCCACAGGTGTTGCTGTTTTGCTTTCTTAATTCTGATATTCAATTATCTTCCCAAAGAGGAGGGGAAGCTTCCTGAAAGGCCCAGGTGAAAGCCGTCTTCTCATTACAGCCGGTTCTTAGCTGGTGTCCACCAGCTAGCACAAGTTCATCTTGCCGTGGAGCTGTGCTGGAAGGAGAGAAGCAAACACTTTTGGTGAGATAAAATTGCCCTGCAAATGGCAATAAGATGTGCTTTCTAGATTATACCTTGTAGTTAGTTATCATAAATATATGAAATAATATTTAGTTTCTTGAAAGAAGTGTTTTACTAGAGTGATTTGTTTGTTTTATCCTTCAGATTTGCAATACAATTTTTTATAGTGCATAAATAAGCATGCTGCTGGGGTGAATTTGAATTATTTTCTGTTGTGTAGCTATTTGGTATCCTCTCTGGAGTAATGAAAGAAGAGAGGTTGAAGCTGTCTTTTTTATTTCTTCAGTATCAGAGTAGAGGTGACTTCCTGGAAGAAAAACAATAGGGCTGTTTGATCTGTCTGGTACTAGTGCCTTGGGGTCAGATGGAGGGAGAGGGAACTGAGATGTGGGTGGGATGGGGAAAGAAAAGGAGAGATTTGAAGTTGAATCTCAAATTACATGAACACTGGTGTTATTTACTCTTTGATCAGTGTGACCTCTGCTATTAAGTACAAACTTAAATAAGGAGTACAGGATTGGGAGGGACCTCCTGAATCATCCTGTTTTTCCTCTTGCCATCACAGCTGCTGTAGCATATAAATCCCTTTGAGAAAGCTGTCATAGTTCAACTTAGCAAGGCTCTTTGCCCTGTTATAGGCTGGTTGTTCCCTAGCTGAGCTCCTGTGAAAATTAGAAGCCACTTGTCCTTTAGCTTAAGTGATTTTGCCTTTCTGTTGCCTGTGAAAATTTCTCCGGCTTTAGGTTTTGATAGTTAACTATCTAAGGTCTTTGAAATGCAGCTTTTCAGGTCAGTAGGGTAGGGAGGTGGGTTTTGTTGTTGTTTTGCTATTTTGATTAGGTGTTCTATTTTCTCCTTTTTTTTTTTATTGTTCTTGGTTTAGAATGTGTAAAAAAAAAAAAAAAAAAAAAAATATTTAAAAGCTCAGCATTTCAAATTATTTTTCCACAATTTTCTAAAGGGTTGATGCTTTGATCAGTGTGACCTCTGCTATTAAGTACAAACTTAAATAAGGAGTACAGGATTGGGAGGGACCTCCTGAATCATCCTGTTTTTCCTCTTGCCATCACAGCTGCTGTAGCATATAAATCCCTTTGAGAAAGCTGTCATAGTTCAACTTAGCAAGGCTCTTTGCCCTGTTATAGGCTGGTTGTTCCCTAGCTGAGCTCCTGTGAAAATTAGAAGCCACTTGTCCTTTAGCTTAAGTGATTTTGCCTTTCTGTTGCCTGTGAAAATTTCTCCGGCTTTAGGTTTTGATAGTTAACTATCTAAGGTCTTTGAAATGCAGCTTTTCAGGTCAGTAGGGTAGGGAGGTGGGTTTTGTTGTTGTTTTGCTATTTTGATTAGGTGTTCTATTTTCTCCTTTTTTTTTTTTTTTTTCTTTGTTTAGAATGTGTAAAAAAAAAAAAAAAAAAAAAAAATTACTATGATTGCTCAGCATTTCAAATTATTTTTCCACAAGTTTCTAAAGGGTTGATGCTTCTTTATGAAGAACAGATTTCTTGGTATGTCTTGGCCTCTCTTACAGAGAGAGAGCTTACTGGTAGCTTGTAGGCATCTCAAGTAAGATGAATCTCTTCTATCTCTGTATATTTATGTCTGAAATAGTCACCTTGGGCTGTCTGTATAGTCAATGGAGAGAAATAGGTAGAGCCAGGGTGAGATTAATCTGACCTATTTTGAGCATCTAATTTAGGATGAAAGGAATTGCGCCCTAAACCTCTGAGAATCATGGAAGCCTGAGGTGGCTTGTATTGATAAGAATTTCTGTGTTTAATCAGAATAATCCTGCTCTTTCTGACAGGCAGATTAGCTCCTGGTTTATAGTGGTAATTCTTGTTACTGTTTGAATGTGTGTCCTTGTGTATATAATGGGAACGCACTGAATACAATGGTACTGCTTATCAGTTCTTAATATATGTCATCAAATGATGAAGACAAAAGCTGAGACCTGCTGTAGACATGCTTGTACCAAATGGAGCTATTGTGTATGTGTTTCTGAAATAATAGACATGGAGGGCTGATTCTGCACTTAATCTTGCAAAACACATGGATTTTTGAGCTGTGCCCAAGACTTGAAGGCAGAAGTTCATTGTTGGCAAAGCAGGAGTCACTTGGACAAAGATGCGTGTTGTTTTGGGTTTTTTTTTCAGCTACTTAAAGCTGTTAGATGTCAGACAGGGCAGTGGGACTCCCTGGCTCCAGCTAAGGAATAGGAAGGCAGACAGAGAACCTTAGACAGTGTAAAACTTTCTTGTTAATGTTTCAGTTGAATAGCACTGTGCAATCTGATGATCTGGTTAATATTTAAGTAACATCATTGAGGACCTAGAATAGATCAAGAATTTTCAGGGTTGGTCAGTGCTAAGCAGACCTTGAAGGAAGTACAAAAGTGTTCAAAGCGCCTGAAAGGCTGATTTTTCAACCTCATGCTGAAGCCAAGGATCATCTTGGACTTGTATCGATTTAATGTTCTGAGTCAATCCCTTTTCTAAGGAGGCAACAATGTCTGCAAAGACTTGCTGAATGACAGTAATTCAGAATTATTTGTAACAGCCTATTTGGAAATGCTTCACGTTTGTCCACAAGCCCTGTAAGCAGTGTATCATGAAACTTAAAGCTAGCGCAAGGCTATGAAAAAGTGACTCCTCAAACTAAAAGTTAATGAGTCTACTTGAACTGAAAAATGTGTCTAGCTCCACACCACCTCCACCCCCCTACAGTGGAATTCCTCACCCAGAATGACTGGTCCTCAATCCAAGGAATACCAGTCCTGGGCTGGAGGGCAGTGCAGGCTGGGGAAACGCTTCCCACTTTGTTGGGGAAAGGGGCAGCATGTTCTGTTCAGATACACAGGGAGGTCAGATGGAAAATAAGAGCAAATGCAGCCATGAGTCCAAAGCCATTGGATGAGTTGGTGGTCTGTATGGGCCAGGGTGGGGCAGACCCTTGTGTTCTGTAGTACATGCATCCAAAATGAATGGAGAGACTATTATTGCAGTGAAATGTAAAGGGAACAAAATTCTGTGGGTGATATTGAAAGGGGTTTGGATCATGAGATAAATCTTGCTTGCACCATCCCATGTAAGTAGAAAACCCACTTACAGGTTTGTCTGCCAAGCCAGAAAATGAAATGTATAGCTTTTGTGTGTTGCCACTTCCATAGGTTTTAAAATATTGATTTGTTTACTTTCATGGCAGAGTTGTACTTTCTGAAATGATGATGAGGTTCATCTAGTTTATATCGGCTGATATGATGGCTGTGCATCACCTTGATGGTTTATGAATGAACAAAAGAAATTTTATTACCAAGTGATTCTTACTCACAAGTCACACTCTGTTGTTTGGCTTGGCATGCATGGACTTTGCTGTACAATTGTGCTTTTGTGGGGGCAGAGCTGATGGATAGTATCCAGAGTACATGTTCCCATTGAGAAGCAGCTGCCAGAGCCTTTTGATGTCACTGTAGAATTTCTCTGCTTCTTTATCCTGGCAGTTGCTCCTATGCTTTTAGGACTGAGGAATTATTTTTAGGGCAGTGTGGCTCATCTAATACTGTGTTCCTTCTGAATTTGTGGACCTCGTGTACGATCGACTTTTTAATTAACAGCACTGCCTTCTGTAGTCTAATGATGCTGTTCCCAATTCATATCACACTTCACTATCCTTTCATATCACATTTTTCACTATCATTCCATTGCCAGTTTACTTGAAGGCTTGTAAGCTAACTGAAAATGATGAGATGTTATTTCTTCTCATTTGGCTGTATGTGCTGTTGTAGCATGAAAGCTTTTTGGGTTGCTGGAGAGCAACTGTTTAGCTTGTTTCATTCATCTAACCTTGCCTTGTGGGATTCCACAGTGACACTGTAGTTGTGGTTTTTTACTTTGGGAATAATATCTGTTGTAATCATGAGTATTGCAAGGGTTTGAGTTTGACGGGACCATAACACTAGTGTTATCTGTCTCTTCTTCAGTCTCATCTGCTGTTGCAGTCTATGAATCATCGTCTGCCTTTAGAAGACTACCTTTGAGTTTTACTTTTAGTGTTAAGGGATTGACATTTCCAGACCTAGAAAACCATGTTTGAAACCTACTGCCTTTTAAAGCACTTAATTATTGAAATGAAACAGGGTTTATTAGTGAAGTTGTGTCATGTGTTTTGAAACTAGGTCATCTAATGGCCATCCTACTAATTGTGAGTCCCATTTATAATCTCTGGTTTGTGTGACACTCTTAAACAGCAAAGATTAAATACTTTCCTTGTTTTATGTAGACCAGGTCTCATCAGTAACCTCCTCTCCTGTGGTATGACAAACAGAGCTTGCCGCCCATCCCCATGAACAAGTACAGTTAATGACTTGAACTTCTTGTTGTATTGGTATTACTACAAATCCTACTATCTATGTAAAATCAACTTAAAAAAAATTAAAAATTCCAGATAGCTTGTGTCTGGAAAAGGAAATTGGTTACTCTCAAATCTCAGGCTGAATATGCGGACTGATACATCTGTAGTTACTTACAGTTCTATTAAGATGTAGAGTTTGACCATGTGAGCTGCCTTCCTCATACATCTAGCTGTTTACCCCAAAAAAACATATTCTGCTTCTCTCTTGTGGACTAATTTTTCTCAGTTCTTGGCTTGCTGGAGAGCTACTGATCCTCCTCGGGCAGTACTTGGGACAATATGAAAACTAATGCAGCTAGGAAAAAGAAAGGAGGCCAATCCACAGAGTTGTTCCTTTAAAAAATACAGGTAATCTTTTCTTACTGAAAAAGACAAGGATAAGGAGCAAAATGCTTACTTCAGGTATAAAATGTTTTGACTCCTGAAGTATTTAAGTTATGAGTCTAAGGAGAAATAGTAAGTAGAAAATCTATTTGCAATCAAGTTTTTTTTCAGATACTTCAGAGAGAAGTAATTTAGATGATTCTAGATGAGCTTTATGAAAACTTCACAGGTTCAAAAATTTTTCATTTTGTGGTCAAAGAAAAACACACCTTTGAAAAATGCAAGATCAGTTCATGTTAAAAGGTCTTTTTTCAGTTGTGAGTCCAGTTGATTAAATAGAGTTTTGCAGCCATAAAAGCTGTTGGAATATTATCAGATTACTGAAGAATTTCAGCTTTTAAAAAATGGCATGTTTGGCAGATTATTTATTCCAAAATTTCTATCCAGAACCTTGTGATTATAAGACCAACTAATTGTCTAATATTAGACAATAATTGTGGACAATAGTGTTAGCTATTAGACTATAAGGTGATCAAATTCTAACATGATAATCAGATTTATTTTTTAATTGGTTTACAAATGTAAACAAGTGTTAATCCCCCTCTTCTCTTTTTCCTTTTTTTTTTTGTTGTTCACCAAGTATGCTGGAAACAAAAATTTATAAAAGAAAGCAGTCTTTTGCTCTTTGATATCCAGACTGCCTCTTTACATGTGATTTCACTTTTTAAAATTGAATTAGTAGCAATAAACTACACACCAGCTGAGAACAATATGATTAATTAGATAATGAGTTGTAACAAAATAAAATCAAAACTCTAGGTATAATATCAAAGTAGAATATTAGTTTTGGTTTAAATGTAGTACATTACTACGTGTACTTTCTTATGTTTCTGAGGGATCACCACATGAAAGACACTTCATAAATTGTGATATGACTACAGATACACTTTAACCCATTAAATAAAACTGTACAGTATATTGGAAGAATAATCTGCTCAAGACGGATTGGAGTATGGGACCTATCTATGAAAACTTCCTAGCAAGCATAGTAGTTTTTAGTGAAAATATATATGCTGCTTGCTTATTGTAATCAAGGTAATCCCATGTTTGGAAATATTAAATGCAGATTTTTTTGGAATAAAAATACAAGATACTTGCTAGAAAGTATGTATTTTGAAGAAAAATATTTAAATACAATATCTTAGATATGTGCTTCTGTAAGAGTGTGGGAGGTGTCATATAAAAGCCTCTAAAATGGGGCTTTTAAGCAGCAAGTGAAAGGATCACATTTATATTGCAAAATTGACCCAAATGATCCATTGGACTTCCATCTTTTTTTCAATGCCTTGAACAACATTTTGCTGTGAGGTTCCAATGAGTTCAGTGCCAGAGGGCCATCGGCCTAGGGATGATCATGACTGGATTGGGATGTGGGGAAAAAAAAAAAGATGGAGAGTCATACACTTCTGTGTTTTGTTTCCTCTACTGTTTCCTCCTCTCCTTATCACCACCAGCACCTGGGATCTCCTGCAGTGCCTTGCTCTGCTTCCTCTACATGGCGTCTGGAGTAGCTGATGTGAGACCCGGTAGGACCTTTGGGTTAGGCCTTCTTTTCTTCCAGCTGTGCTGGGTTATGGAGGTGATGTTGCTGGCTGCCATAGACAAAGTCTCTGATGTGCCTAGTATGAGGCCAATATGGTAGGAATAAGGGCAGGATGGAGAAAGCAAGAAAAAAATCCCGAAGGAGAGCACCCCACATTCTGTCTCTTTGACTTGATAAGTGCACTGAGATGCTCCATGTGGTGGAAGCAGAGATCTAAGTGGAAAAGGTGGAAGTGTATTGAGCCAGGGCACTAGGAATGAATATGTGAACTTCTCTTCTATCAGACTAGTACATCTCTCACTTGCTTTGTTTTATCTGATCCTTCAAACTGTAACCTTGCTGGATATGCATTTTTAACAACCCTTCTATAACTCCAGTTGGAGTCCTTTTTCTTACAGCCCTACATGCACTATTGTAGTATCCAAGAATAGAGACTTTTGCTTTCTCCATTCAGAGCTAAAATATTTTCTGTATTATATTTGAACTCTAAGATGTATTTTGGATTGATTTAGGCAATCAGTTTGACTCATTTTTTTTGCTGATTAAAAGAAAAAACTGTCTGAAGGCAGAGAAAAGCTAGTCACATAAGAAATCGTAAAAAAAACACCTTAGAAGAAACTTATGCTAGATATGTGAAAAAATATTTTCTAACCTTCTTCTGTTTCCCATTACTGTGCAAGGCTACACTTTACAGCTGTTCTGTATCTTTCTGTGGGGAATTTGTCCAGTTCTGGGTGACACAGGGTATAGTAGTCTCACTATTGCTGGAGTCCTCATAGAAATTGGAGAATATTTTGAATTTCTAAGATAATAAAAAACTCACTTCAAACTTCTGAAGGCTGATGCAGCATAATGAATATATGTGGATTTCTGAGCCGTGCACCCTCAGCTGGTCCATATGTTGGTGTAAGTGCAGGTCAAATGTGGTTTTTATGGAGGTTCACAACCTGCACATGGAAGCTTCGTGACAGTCACTGCAGGAACCATAATTCTCCTTTTCCATCAGTGCATAAGAAAAAAGTAGTATCTGGGAAAATAGTTGTACCAGGCTTCCACTGTATCAAATACAGCATGCTGTTCTTCATGTAAAAAAAGTCTTTTCAATCAATACCATGTCTTGGTGACTCTAGTGACTTTGAGATTTTTTTTTAGCTCATAAATGTTGTTGCATGAAGAGTCCCCTTAAGTCATATGGTCTGGTTCCATACCAGTTTTTAATTTCAAAACCTGATTTTTAAGAACGTTACTTAAGTGACAGTCTGAGCTTAACAGAAATAGGTTAGTGTTGCTTTACTAGGAGGAAGGCAAATATTTACCTCTGTTGCCCTGATGCAGCACTAGGAGTCACCTTTTGTTCTTAAAATTGAAAGTGTAAGGCTCTTTCAACTACAAAAGCTGATTGTGAAATTTTGGTATCTTTTTGTCTCATGTTTGTACAGCATCAAATACGGAGGGGTCCTGGCCTGTGATCAGGACTTCTAAATACTGTGGTATATCAACAAAAATGATTTTAAGTGGAAATTTCAAAACTGGCTGTGACTTGGTCTCATTCCTAATGACATGGCTTATTGAAAGTGTTTATCCTCTGTTTCTGAAAGATACCCGTGTGATTCTAATATTGCTTAGATCATAAATATTAACAACTAGCTCAGAGCTAAAGCAAGGGAGACCTTTCATGAGTGCAGGCTTTCTGTTCATTTAGTACAAAGAGACAGTTGAGGGTCTTTTCTCAAACTAGCCACTGCTAGTTTCCCTCCAATGAGGGAATGAGAAGCCTCAATATTATTTTTTTTACAATAAGTATGAAATTATTTTTTGAAGATGTAATTTGCATCCACTCTGCCACAATCTCTGCCTTTTCAATGAGCTGTTTGGGATGTGAGAGACAACCTGTTAAAACTTACTATGGATTTCCCAAAAGACCCTGGAACAAGACATCAGGAGAGACGGGTAGATCCATTACAACCTTAGATAACAGAGCAATTCTTACAAAGCATAAGAACAGGTTACGTTTGTGGATGAGGGGGTGGGTGTTTTGATTGTTGGGGTTTTTTGTTTTTTAACAGATGCTGTATAGCATACTTCAGGGCCCCAGTAGACGGTTCACATTTCTCTTTTTGTTCATCTTCTGAAGTACCAGGAAAACAATTGTAATCTTTTCTCACTTCCCTTCTGGCGTTATTATAATCTATTTCCCAGGCATCTTCCGAGATGTAGCAAGTGTTAGCACATAGCTATTAAATCTCCTCAGACTGCGAAGTAGCTGTTCCTGTCTATTCATTCACAGCCTTGTAATAAAGCACCTTTTAACTACAAAACCTGTCAAAGGTACATGAAAGTCTTCACATTCTATGTTTTCCCATTCTGCTCCCTATTAAGCCTCAAATGTACAAAATAACATCAGTGTCAACTGTTACTCTAGATTCATGTGTGCACAACTGAGAGTGTAATAGAATCCTCTTTTTTTTTTTTTTCTTAAATGGTTTAATGGAGGGACTCAATACAACCTTTGCTGTTCAATACTAATTTTGATACCTGTTTAGGATGAGATCTAGAATCCAGATGCTGTTTCAATCATGTTTTTTACTTGATAGTACAGATTGCTATTGTCTTTGGCTTAAGTTTAGGATTTGTTCCACCCTGCATAGCTTAAAAACTGTCCCCACCTGCAGGGACTGTTCTGCACTTGTGCACAGCAAATCTTTTCCCTGCCATATGCACAGAGTAACTTATTATTTTTAGCCTATTAATATGTACAATGCAATACATATGAGATTTCTGGAGTGAAGCCCAACCTGTTTATAAGTTACGGCATTTAGGGGAGAGGAAACATTCTATTGCTAGTTTAAGGCTTTTTTTTCTAGTGGTGTGGTTTTTTCCCTTCAATTAATTCTACTACAGAGACGATGCAGTTTTAAGACTGCAGGGATGAGGAACTTAGTACTGCCATTTCCTCAAACACATGTATAATCTTCTTTCACTTAATTTAAACATCTTCCTAAAACCCATAGTCCAGTAAAAATAAGCCTCTAGTACAGGTGAAACTGTTTGCTAGCTTTTTTTAAATTGAAGATCAGAAGAATTATTTTCCCCTTTTATCCTGCATCTTCAGATCCACAGATGATGTTTTATTACGATGCTTTGTTTCCTAAGGGCAAGCTAAAGTCCTCAAAGTTATCTCCCAAATCTTCTTGCTTTCCTGCTCTGTTCAGCCTTTATAATCAAGAAATAAGATACTCGCTGAAATTCTCCAAGGAGAATCTTTTATTTTACTAATAACTCCCATTCCAGGAAGCTTTAAAGCTGTGTTCGCTTGCTGTTTTGTAAGGGAATAACATGAGTACTACTGAAACCAAATATTTCTATTAATACAAGGTTAACCTGAATTCAATTTCTTGAGTCAGTGTTCGCATATTAAAGATGTAGTGTGGAATTATACAATTTGTCTCTTCACAATGCATTGTTTAAGGCCAGATGTTGTATGGAGTGGGGTGCTGTTGTTCACAAATCAGGCGATTTTATTCATAGCTTACTTTATGTGGGGAATTTGTAGAGCCATACACATAGACTCTTCCCTCCTCTCCCTGGCAGCAGCTGTATCTGCTCTAGTCAGATGAGGAGCACCGCTGCACCTGCAGCGATCAGACCTGTCTGTTCTATGTCAGTTGAGCATACTGTCATTTCTTAAAAAATTAGATGGGCTTAACAGCAATTTTAAGATACAATATTTAACACAGGCTGCAGGGAATATAAGTTTCATACTGTGATCTCTTTGTAGGTTTTTGACTCCTTTTATAACCATACCACTCAATTACTTCTCTGGTAAACTTAGTATAAGCAGTCCAGTGGAAGAACAAGTGTGTGCTCCTCACACAAACAGAAAAGAAAGAGCAAACCTGGCTTTCACCCTCCTCCTTTTCCCCTTTCTTCTTGAAGGGCTTAGCCCTACATTAACAGCCTGATATCTGCCCTCAGCTCTGAGCACAAGGCCTGGGTTGGGGTTCAGAGAGATTTCAAGTAACAGCAGGGATGTACCATCCTCTTTTTACCTCCCCTCTAGCAGGTATGTGGTGTTAGGTGTTTTATGGCCCCACAACAGTACACTGTGTGTACTGATGTACAGTATCTGATGTACAGAGTATCTGTTTCCATCTCAAACAGGAAGAAAAATATCGGTTTCTTAACACTGCAATATCTCAATTTCCAGACAAATAATTTTGGATCATTTTAGGGAGTATAACTGTATTAGTACAAACTTCTTGACAAATTGCAGCTTGGGTACTTGCAGACTATAAGACAAACCAATGTTATATTATGAAGAAAAGAAAAATGAATAGTGCTGATGCTGTAGCGTTTTACTGTTGTTAGTAATAAATTCTTTGGAAGTATTTCTGGAAAGGGATATGTCAGTTTTGATTCTGCTCCTGTCCTGTTCTGTCTCCAGTGTTAAACATTGAATATATTTGCGTGTTTATTCCAGAACTAAGCAATGAATTAACTTAAGTGGGATGTGAACAGTGCAATTCATTGGACTGTGAGTTGCTTCTAACTTAAATGCATTTAATAGGTGTAATAAGGTGTTTGTAGTATCCTCATATTTGTCAGTCTGGCCCTGATTGCTGAATGAAACCTCCAGTTCTTTTTTATGGTATTGTTTAAAGTAATTTAGCAAACTTATGCTGATAGTAGTTAGACCTCCACTCATACAGAACCTCACGGAACAGTTGAGGTTGGAAGGAACCTCTTGAGGTCATCTGGTCCAACCCTCCTATTCAAGCAAGGTCAGCTAGAGCAAGTTGCCAAGGATCTGCTGACAATACTCTTAAAGTAGGTCAAGATGCTGTTGGACTTCTTTGCTGTGAGGTAGGCTGCTGGATCACAGATGGCTTGTGGTCCACCAGGACCCCAAGATTCTCCTCTATAAAGCTGCTTTCCAGCCACTTTGTCCTCAGCACATACTAGTGTTTGGGGCTATTCCTCCCCAGATGCCGGACTTTATACCTCTTCTTGTTTAAGTTAATGAGATTCCTCTCTGTCTATTTCTCCAGCCTGTCCAGGTCCTGCTGAATGGCAGCACGCCCATCTGATGTATCAGTCACTCCTCCTGGTTTTGTATCATCTACAAACTTCCTGAGTGTGCACTCAGTTTTGTCACCCAGATTATTAATGAAAGTGTTAATAGTATTGGCCCCAGTATAAACATCTGGGGGATACCACTAATGACTTGCCGTCAGCTGGACTTTGTGCTGCTCATCATAACTCTCTGGGCTTGGCAGCTCAATCAGTTTTCAGTTTACCTCACTGCCTACTTATCTAACCTGTACTTTGTCAGCTTGTCTGAGGATGTTATAGGAGACAGTGTAAAAAAAACCTCACTAAAGTCAAGTTAAATGGCATCCACTGCTTTAACAAAATTCCCAAAGCTGGTTGCCTCACTGTAGAAGGCGATGGGTTGGTTAAGCATGTTTTCCCATTCGTAAGTCCATGCTGACTACTCCTTACCACCTTCGTGCCCTTGATGTGTTTGGAAATGGTTTCTGAGATAAATTGCTCTATTGCTGTCCCAGGGACTAAGGTGAAGCTGACTAGTCTGAGCCCAAGTCTGCTCCCAAGTGTGTTAAATAATTCCTCCTGTATACAAAGCACAGATCACACCAAGTCTTTTGAGTTAAAATAATCAGAACTGTCAAATATTTAAATGTAGTGACTCATGTTTTTCCGGCTGTATCATTCTGCTCTGGGATGCAGCACTGTGAGCCAATCTAGTTTGGCAGAGGGGATCCAAAAGGAATTTTGGCAGTTCCTAGAATTTGCAAGCATGTGTCAGAAGCAGGCAGACTTCATCTTTGTTCTTCCTGTGGGGGGCATGGGGGAAACAGCCAACCCTCCCCTTCCCCCTCTCCCCCCCCAGCAACAGGTTTTTCTGACTCCCCTGCCCTATCTGTTGTTATCCCTCAGTATGCATGCTACCCCTGCTGCAGAGGTGGCAATGGGTCAGTGAGGTCTCATCATTCCTTCCTCGTTCCAGGCTCTCACAGGTATCAGTCTTAAATGTTTTCTGCAACTGTAAATTGGCAGGTTGATGTACTTGAAGGCAGCTCCCCTTCAAGTGGAGCACTGTGCCTCATTATAATTAATTTCTAACCATTGTAGCTGTTCCTCATCTTAAAAGTATGGAATTGAGGTCTTCTTGTGAATTGTGCTGCTTATACAATGGGGGGGAAGGGGGTTGGGAGAGAAGCTTTTTAATGCAGCTATCTTGTCTGTGCTCATAGTTTTACCACAGCAGCATGTTGTAATATAAAATTTAAGATGTCAGTAAACAACTTGACAGTAATTGAGCAATTCAAACAAAAGCTTCTCCTCAGTATTTGGTGCTTGGGAGGGGGAGAGGAGGAGAGAGCCAGGGACCTATTGTTCAATGTGTTACCACAGTTGCCCCATTTTTAAAGAATCATGTTTAATAAGGATAGAAACTATTGCAGGACAATGGCAGGCTCCTTCCCAGATAATCTTTGAACTTGGTTTTTTGAATCTGATTATTGAAACATTGCCACTAATGAATCCTCCGTCCTCCAATGAATGCAAGAAATGTGTGTGTGCATTGGGGGATTTGCAAGTCTGAGTTGGTTATGCCCCACAATATGAAGCTTTTTGACAATTTGGATTAGAAATATATTCGATGTGCTGCTACTGAAGATACTGATTCATGTTATTTTTTTCTCTTTAAGGCCTTTATGGGCTCTTTTCCTGACCTAAATGTTTTTGAAAATATTCAGTCTATGATAAGACTTACTTCCATTAGAGGAACTGCCCTAACCTCATGATGTGACTGACTTTATTAAAAAAAAAAAAAAAAAAAACAAACAAATCCTGCATGTTAATAATTAGAAACCTGATTGTTTTGTTTGTTTGTACTACATGACCAAGATTTGTTTTACAGTCTACTGGATCATGCTAAAATCACCTAATGGATGGTAGATTAGCAAAATACATGTATCTGAATTCTTCATCTATTTGCATCTCAGCTCCTGTGGTGATGATTTTCTAGAGTTACTGTTGAACTATTTTCAAGAAAATTAAAGGTCCTTTTCAAATTCTGATTATAGAATCAGTGCAATTTTGAACTGAATCTTTTCCTTGTCTCCACTTATACTGCTTATTGGTGTGGTTCACAAAGTGGTTTAGGTGTCTACAAGCAAGATTCCTTGGGGGAGGACTGTACAAGAAAACTCTTTCCAAGTGTGGTTCAGCCTCTAGTGGGGACAGAAGGCATTGGCAGCCCCTTTTAACAACTTGGTACCACTTCTGCATTGGGAACACTTGTCATGAGAACGAAGCAAAATGTAGTTTTGAGTAAAATGTCCCAGCTGCAGATAGATGTAGGTTTTCAGTGCCAATTGCTTCAAAGTGCAACCTGAGCAGAATAGTAAAAATGTCCTTGTTACTTTAAGCAGAGCTAGCAGACACTGCGGACGTTGCCAGGAGTCTTAGCTGTTGGGATGGCCTACAAGCTGGGACTTTTGTGCAAGGCCTGTGGAAGCAGTTTACTTTGTGTAGACAAGCCCTAGGAGCTGCATTCAGCTCTTCCCTGTGAAAGACTCCAAACAGACCTGCAGAGAAGCACAGGGGTGCCACATTGACGATTCTTTCCTATTAGTTTCTGTGTGTGGATAATGCACTCACTGCTGTGTGCCTTGGATGCTAATTGTATGAATGTTGAACCCACTTGAAATAACTAATCACAATAAATCCAGGAGTAATGGCCATTATGCAATGGTTGGGCCTGATACCTATTTACATGCTGTTTGTTCATGTAGGGAAGGTAAGTTGTGTTGAAATAGAATGGGTTGGAAGGGACCTTAAAGACCATAGAGTTCCCACCCCCCTGCCATGGGCAGGGACACCTCCCACTAGAACAGGTTTCTCAAAGCCCCATCCAACCTGGCCTTGAAATAGACCTACAGATTTTCTCTACCTCATTCCTGAAGGCATGAAACCAGAGAGGAGAGAGAACATGTAAGCAATGCCAGAAGGATTTTACTGGGCATGAGACTGAAGGGAAGTGGTACAGCTCTGAATGTCTCCCAACATGACATGGCAGTTAAAGCTAAAGTCTTTGAGAGGCAAAAAGCTTTGTAGACCGGAGGACTGGCTGAGTGTACAGAAGTTCAGGAGGTGTAACAAGGACATTTTTACTATTCTGCTCAGGTTGCACTTTGAAGCAATTGGCACTGAAAACCTACATCTATCTGCAGCTGGGACATTGTACTCAGGGCAGCCATGACCTGCCAAGGCACATAGAGCTTCTTACAGGCAAGGTGTTCACCTGGGGAAAAACCTACCTAACCTTCGTGTTAGTTCGAATGCAGGGGTGAAGGGGTAGTGCTAAGAAATGTAACTCTGCAAACAGTGGTGAACAAGTGTGTACAATGCCTTTCTTATGAAGGTTTTCTTTTGCCTGAGTACGGGGCACAGCACTGGGTGGCTGTAATGTGATCGTTGCGGCTCTGTCCCAGTGGCCGACGTGCCGCTGTGTTAACTACGTGAGGCAGGAAAACTCTGCAGGGAAACTCAATACGGAGAGAATTACAATAGCTGGTCTTTGTGGCTGCAAGGACATGTGTTTTGCTGTTGTGAGGCTGTACAGAGATAAATAAGGGACAACCTGTTTAGCAGCTGCAAGAACTCTTTCATCGTGCGTCTGACACTGCCATTCGGTGGAATGGCTGAGGTCAGAAATGTTGCAAGGGTTCCTGAAGCTCTTGCACATCCAGAGCAGCAGGCACACTGCTTCATGTCACGTTTCTGGGGACAGGGTGTCCCTCCACTGAGGGTAGCTTCCTCTTGTTATGCGGATGTGTTTTGGTCAAACCGTAATCTAGTGCTTCAAAGAAAGATCTGTCATAAATGTGGTAGCTGATTTGATTGTGGTTTTGTTTTTTAATTTGAAAAAATAATAGTTTTAGATTGACAAGAATCAAATTTCAGCTGGAAATTGTTACTGAAATGGAAGAAAAACTGGAATTTTCCATTGGCTCTCTCCTCTTCTGTCCAGCTCTGTGTCTCCTCCCCTCCCAAGCAGGGTGTACACAGCACATCACAAGCAGGTAATTATTGTCAGAAGACCCACATGGTTCATTTTTCAGCTCATGAATAAAGCCCAAAAGGCTGGATTGGGCTACAGAATTGTTCCCCTTCACTTTCAGGCACAGTGTTATCATTAGATTTGATTGACTTGTTTTTTCCTTAGATTCTCCAGGATTTTTTCCACATGTATGACTGCTGTTGAGGAGAGTGCTGAACATATTTTTCCTGAGCACTGCCAGGCTGAATCTGACCACTGACAGTATAAACCCTTTTGCAACTCATTAAGTCCTTTCATTTCTCCCTTTTTTTTTTTTCTTCCCTCTTGGTATTTTACATTTCACAAGGTATTTGTACATCTGTGTTGGCCCTTGTCAGGATAGCCTCCTCAGTTCCAGTATTTCTCATATATGCTATGAAGGGGCAGGAGACATTAAACAAAATCAAAGTTGTTATACCACTTTAGAACAGTTCTCTTAATTTTTCCAAAGCTTATCATTTAGGTTTCATGATATTCTGTGATAGTTAGGAGGGCCTGAGGTCCACAGCCTCACCCAAGTACACGAAAAGTTTTCAGTGTTCAGCTTGCTATTGGGCCATGTCCCTTTCATTCCTGCTCCTGTTAGTGCTGGTGTGGGGAGATCAAGGAGGGAGAACTTCCTAGTAAAATGCTCAAGAGAATAAATTGAATGCACGAGGTCAAATACAGGTATCAGAAGAGGACATAAATCATTCAAGGCAGAAACAACTCCTGTTTTCCCCCTACAATGTATGCTCTAGCACGGGCAAGGCATACAGAGCAATTAATGTAGGCTGTTTTTACACTGCTGTGCCTTGTACCATCACTGCTACTTGATACTTGTACCTGTGATATATGGAAGAATTTACAGTCCTTGTATAAAGATGAATTTTACACCTTGCTTTCCTTTGTGATGGTAGAAGTGCTTGGTATTGGTCATACTGATTATCCTTCAGTTCCTCAGGGCAGATTGGAAGAACTAAAGGGCATAAATATCCCAAGTGGATTCAGTTTTAATTATGCAAAAATCGGTTCTCATTGAATGGTACACTAGTAATTGAATGACTGTAGACTAGGGATTGAACAGGCTTACTTTGTTGTATTGCAAGTGTAGCTTGTCATCTGGGACTGAGATTTTTTTTTTCCAGCTGAAGAGTAAAAGATGCTGAGTACAGACATGTGGAAGTTTCAGCACTGAAACTGTCATTTGTGGAGGACAAAATAGGGAGTGAACATAGGAAGCGTACTGTATTTCCATAAAGCCGTTAAAGACAAACTTGACTCTCTTCTGTGCCTTAGCGCTTGGCCTAACTCCTAAGGGATGGAAATTGGTTTGCTTAGTTTTGTCTCTACATAGCTTCTACAATCCCTCTGCAGAAAACACAGTCTTAAACTTAGCATTCTCAATATAAAATCCATTTTCATAGCCACTTGCTAATGCTCTTGAAAATCTCCTTCCAGTTTCACTTGCTTTCTGTGAATGAACATTAAAAATGCAATGATGGTGGAGTTCGTAGATCTGTAATTTCCCATCTTAATCTTTCAATCTCAAGTCTTATTTTAAAACAATTTCACAGAAAGTGGAAGAAGTGGAATACTCTGCTGTCTGTTTTCCACCTGCTGGGAGGAAAGAGCAAGAGAAGATATATTGCTTATATTTGCTCCAATAGGTGCAAAATAAATTCAGGAGACTGAGTATTTGGTGTATAATTTGTGTGTTACTTGTAAATTCAGACTGAATTGATTTAATAGTTTTGACTCGGAAGAATTCTGAAACAATCCTACTAGAGGAATTGTTCATGGTTTGGTGTGTTTTTTTTGTTTTTGTTTCCCCCCTCCTCCCAGCCTATATTCAGGATGATGGTAATATTTTCTTTGGCTGAGACAGAAGACATTAGCTGAAATGCCTCTTTTGCCTGAAAGGTCTGAATCCATGTCTGTCTTCTGACTTCTGCTACTTCAAGGATGGGATATTCTGAGCTGGGGTTATCTTTCCTGTTTTGTAGCTCTGTCACACTGAGATATTTATCAAGCAAGACAGCAAGTGTTTATGTTGTCTGAGAGGATGAAGATTTTGATTCACACATTTGCTCCAGTGTGTATATAATGGCAAAATTAGGAACTTGTCTTAAGTTTTATGCCACCCTAGAAAAGCTGATCTGCCAGCGGGGAGCTATTCTGGGATGTAATGTGTTTAAGTTACCTTGGACTAAGGAAATGCTCTGCACAGTAGGATATTAGATAAAAGGGAATGACTGCTGCTTTCTGCTTTTGTATTTATGTGGATTCTTCACTTCTTTCTAAGTTCTCAAGCCTGTATATTTAGTTTTGGATTTGCTAGAACCCTTTGTTTGATCTGAATACAAACAAAAGCTTTGTGAGGTATTGTGCATTCATGTTCAGTTTCATTCAATGGCCAAGCCAAGAAATGTCATCTACAAAGCCTTACATTTGACTTTCATTGAAAGGCAGTAGTGGAATATTATGCAAAAAATGTGAGAGTTCTCTCGCTGCACTCTTTCACCACCCGCCAGTGTTATAAGCTGCAGTAATACATCTGTTTTTTTGCTAGAGTGGATCCAGCTGAGGTGGGGACAGCTTCTGGGCCAATAGCTGGTTTAGGTCCATATCACGTTAAGAGCAAGGGCATGAACTTTAGGGTAACAATGATTTCATTACATCCTAAAAAGACCTCATTGGACAGCTTGTCTAAGACATTTACGTACAAGGACAGGAAAATTATTGCATGGTAAACCTCTAATACCCGCCTTCAATTTACATTTGGAATATAGCATTATAAGAAAAATGCCTAGAGTGACTATTTGTGAATGAAACTTGCACTAGCCCTCCAATGCTAAAGTGTAATCATCAAATTGCTGGTGAAATGTTTTGCTGTCAGGGCTGCTTGCATAGAATCTGTCAATTTGCCAAGGAGCCTTTAATAACTTTCTTGTTTTTAAAGCACTTTGGTTCCAAACTGTGCACACTCAGAGAGAATGTGAAATCGGGGCTTGTAAAGCAAAGGCGTTTCTCAGTCAGAGGCACCCAGAACAAAAGGACCCTTTTGTGTTATTTTTGTGGCAAAATGCTGAATGGTAACTCTGAAGCAGTTTGGGCTACTCTTTGGAAGCCTGAAGTATCTTTGAACTGGCTTCCATGTATTGGGAATAGGAGAATAGTCTTATAAAAGAGGATACAACAAAGCTGATGTGAATATCAGAGCAAAGAACTGCTTGAAGTTCACATTTTGCTCACTGAATGGTTCTCTGTTTCAACGAAGTAGTTATGTTCCGTGGAGATTTTACAGAGCTTTCTTCAACCCCACTGCCACTACTTCACAAATGCCACTTCATTTATGCAAGGGACTCTGGGTTATCTGTGACGGTAGGACACAGCAGAGAAGGACAATGACAGTGGGTGGCTGTGAAAAACAAACACAAACAATACAAAACATATGCAAATCACACTATTATAAAAATGCGCAGTAAAAGTGTAATGGATGAGATGTCAGCGAGCTAATATTCACCTGAGCCAGATGGACACTTGCCATATGAGCCCAGTTATTTGGGTGCAGAGTCCAAGCTGGTTCTGCCTGGAGTCAGCGCAGGTGCCCCTGTGCCTGTAGCCTGTGCCTGGGTACTCTGCCCGTGGGTAGTGGTAACTTGACTGGGTTTGATATAAAGGCATTTTCCAAATCTTTCCTGGGATTTCTAGCACTACAATTTTAGTCTCAGCTGAGAGTGTTTAATCCACTCTTAAGGCTATAAAACATTTTCTCTTTAAGGGATTTCCTGTCTTTAGGATGAAACTTGTGGCTTTTCTAGAAATGCCATGATGTTACACTCAAGGACGGGTGACATCTGAAGATTTCAGATTTGAACAAACATGACTGTGTACAATTACTATTTGGAGGAAACTGAGAAAACAAACCGATGAACAATGTTTTCAGGGTGTGAAGGAAAGCTAGCAAAATGGAATAAATTGGACATGTGCCAGGAGATTAAATGAGAACAGTAAGAAGTAGTTGCTTTCTCTTAAGTTTCTGAATTTTCCGTTTTAGTTGGACATGGACATACTTGTTCATCAAACTTTCATTAACAATATGTAGGTCCTCATAACAGTTTTTTGTAGAATAGGATGAGTCTTATAAATTCACAAAATAAAAGTAAGTATTTTAATGATAAACTAAGGCCAAGCAAGAACTTGATGCAAGATTGAGCACATCTCTTTATAGTGTGGGTGAGACGCTGAGCATAAGTTCATGAGTGGAGTGAATTGAAACATTGGATGGAGGGATACATCCCTGTTCCCCAGCATCTGCTGTGGACAGCTGGATTGCTGCTGAGCAAAGGCATCCTCTGACCACATACAGCTGCCTCTCGCTGTCTTTCTTCATCCTAGTAAACTGACTTTCACCACTGTTTCAGAGCATATGGATGATGGCTAGCACAAGGCACTCTCAGTAGTCTGTCCCCTACTTCTAGAAGCAGTGGTCTTTCCACAATTATGTAAGCTGGGATAAGATTAACATAAGGCACGAGCTATGTCTCGTGCCTTTGAACTACAACAACCGTCCATCTGTTGTTCAAATGCCTTTTGGAACGCTTAACCCCTGCCAAATCCTGCTGCCTTTGAAGTCCACAGGAGTCCTGCCACCGACTCCAGTTGGGATAGGATTTAGAGGACAAAATTTTTGTTTGTCTTTATTTCATGTAATTTGTATGTGGACTCTAACAGACAATAACATCTACTTACAATCAGGGCTGGGTGAGGGAAGAGGGGATTTACAAGCAATATGTATCTCTGGCATAGTGATGGAAAATTTTATAGTTCAGTGAGGTTTCCTTGAGGTTATAAAGCCATTGAAGTTTTGATATCTGTTTTTAGTCATTCCCTTCTAGGAATCATTTACTGGTGGTATGTCTTGACAAAGGGAAATTTAATTACGTGAACTTGGACATCATACCAATTGTTCAAAAAAATCAATTATACAGTGCTGCTTTTCCTGAACAGTGTAGAAATATTTACCCTTGTTAGGAAAGACAGATGAATGACTCCAGATGCTCCTTGTAGCGAGTGATTGTATGAAATATTTAATCGATCCTTCAGTAACATACAGTTCTGCACTTGTGGAATGTATGGTCTTTTCTTCTTGGATCACTTGTGCACTTGTCATGTGTATTGCACTTTTAAGCATCTGCTTAGGTACTGCCTGCACTTAATATTTTCAGGATCTGTGATTACACCATATGCTGCCATGGAGAGGATTATGCTGTCAGTGTTGTGTCAGAGTAGCATGGAATTGCAGTCTGGTGCATAATTAGAAGGATATATTCAGGAACACTTCTTAGATGACTCAATTTATATTGATCATTCAGAATAAGTGCACGTCAAATTACAATCTTTGCGTGTATGTAAGAAGCATACATACACTTAAAATTTCACAGGCTGATAGGGCACTGAAAAAATATGAAAGGGTGAGCAGAAATAGTCTATGGACTAGGTCAAGTGCTCAGAACAGATTAGGGAGAGGTGTTTTGTGCAAAATGATTCTTGTGCTTAGTGGCTCCTCATTTTTCTTAGTGTCAGACTGTTCCTGTTACACAGATTAGAGATGGCCAGAGGGTGGATTCGGAGAGTTCTGAAGGGCCTTTGCAGAAGCCAGCACCTATAAGGCACAGCAGCATGTCTGTTTTGGTTCTGGGATAGGAAGGAGAGTTTTTTTTCACATAGAATATTTCTGGAATGCAAAGAGACTATACATTTCTGGTACATGCTAGATTTATCTGTAGCAGGATAAATCAAAGCTGCCCTAGAGCCTCCAGAAAGCTGTCCCTATCAGCTGCTGCAGCCCTGGCACTGGACAAAGAAGAAGAAAGGGTCTAAATCACTCCAGATAGAGCCTACTCTGCTTTCTGCTGGCTGAAGAAAATAATGGTTGAAGAAAGTTTCCTTTTAGCCTTTGTTTTTTCACAATCCGTAAATGCAAATAATAATAAATTATGTGGTTTTTATCCAGAATCTCCAGCTGCTGTTTTAAGGAGACCTTGCATATAAGGGCTTATATTGAAAACAAAATAGATAATATAAAATAGGTGGTTCCAGACTGTGTGAAACTTTAGCTCGTTGTTTAGGGTGCTGCAGAATTTAACATGAGTTTTAAGTGTACTTCCAAATGCTATACTTCAGTGCCTCGGTGGCTATCCCTCACTGATGACATACAAGCCCATATAACTAAAGAACTTTTTCTTGTATTTCTTCTCCTCCCAGATGCTAGATGGGAGTTTCAGGTGCTTATCATTGTACAGTTTGACCTAAAAGGAAATGTATATTTTGTGGAAGAATCTTTGTAAATGTAGAAAGAATAATTATTCCTAACTTACATGGCATGGGTTATACATATCTATTGGTTATAGATTTGTTGTCTAAATCTCATCTGATTTCTGTATCACTGTGGAGCTGTTGAACTGAGTTTCTGACTTAAAAACCTGAAAAGAAGAGAATCATGGCTTATGTCTGTAGAGTCATGTGTAAAACAGAACACAGAACTTGTTACGGTTGCCCCGTGGCAGCTACTAAATATTTCATGTGAAGTGCTATTTTGAGTATCTGTTTAATTATTTAAAGCTAAGCACTGTTTCTCTTTACAACATATGAGAGATTCGTGAGTGGCAAAGGCTAAATTGTATAGAATATTGTTGCCAAAATGCAGTAATCTGCTAAAGCCAGATGTTTATGAGCAAGGATGAAGATAAGATTAATAACATAGACAAAACTAGACACTATAACAGGGATTTATGAATGGCCATTTAGGCCAGCTTTGTGGTCTGTTAGATTCAGTGTCCTGTCACTGCTATTAGCCACTCCCAGATCTTTCTGAGAAAAGTGAAAGAAATCCATATATAGAACTGATAAGACTTTTTTTAGATTATAGTTGTTAAAATTAATTCATTAGAGAAAACTCATTGGTTCTCCTTTATCTCCAAGTATATCTTGCTGTCTTATTTTCAGCTGTTATAGGCTGCTGAAATCATAAGTAAAGAAAACCATTTCTATTTATTGAAAATTTACCCTTGACAAGCTAGAACACAAACTGTTACTAAATATATAAACTATTAAAGCATCAATTATGAGAACACTACATGGGGGAAAAAAAACCAAAACCCTGATTTTTTTTTTTTTCCAGTCGTAGAAGCCTAGCCTCACAGATTATTTTTTTTTTTTAGTTGTCTTTTACTGAAGGCCTCATTTGTCGTCAAATCACAGGACAGATTACATTCCATTGCTGCTTTCTAAGGTTTCTGGTAACAACCTTTTAATATCAGTACCCCACCTAATATCTAACTGGTGTACTCACAACACTTGCTTTATATACTTTTTCATCATACAATAAAATATCCAGATTTTTTTTATTCAACGGATCATTATGCTTTATAGTATATAATTTTCCTTTTATAAGAGATGGGGGGACTTTCTTAAAAAAAAAAAAATCCCAAGAGAGTAGAAATATACCTAATAATGTTTAGGATTCTGTTCAGTCAAGGAATTGAAGACATTCATAATCTGATGTAGAGTTCATGTAAACAAACCAGGTGTGGGATGGTGCAGGTTAATGCATGCTTAAGACTTACGGGAGAGCATGGCTATTGTTTTAATATGTTATACTAAAGCTTCTAAAACTCATTCCTTACTGCCTTAGTGATACTTGGATGTATATTTAAACTGAGAAGCATTGTTGCATTCATGTATTTCTATCCCACTAGTGGGGAGTTACACTTATCTCCCTATTGTGACTATGATTATGGACAGCTTTAGTCCCACAGTGCTGTGTATCAGATTCTCATTAGATCTGGATTCTTTCCTTAATATATTACAAGACGGCACAAGGATGCAGCACTGAATGAAAAATCTTCTCTGTGTGTGTGTGTCACCTCGCTTCTGAGAGGTGCTTGTGAAAGTGGATGACTACCCTCCTGGGATCTTGTCTTTCTCTGCCTGCCTTGGTCGTTGGTTCTCTCCATCCTTCAGCTCCGGCAGGCAGGCACACCGGTAATGGCCTCCCACCCAGTATGCCATCAGGGAGAAGCACTGGTTCCTTTCTTTCCCTATAAAAAGAGAACCTTATGTTTCTTTGGGGTTAGCCCATGTCTTTGATTACTCTGTCAAGTAATTCTATCTATGGGTTTTTATCCTTAAAAAATTATCATACCCTTTAAATATTTTGAGTTGCAACACAGGTTTCAAAGCTAAGCAACAGTAGGGGGAAAAATGCACAGAATTTAACTGAAGCATGAGGTGGTTTTGACATGAATGTTTCCTAAGCTTGACAGTGAGCATGTGTGGACTTCATGAGATTCCTTTATATATAAATTTGAACCATTACAGAAAAATAATTAGTAGCATGCATTTGTAATATGCTACTTTGTGGATCTCCTTTTTCTCTGAAAATACTTGGAGACGGTGGAGATTTAAGGGTTATATTGGATATCATATGCTTAAGAGTGGCTTAGAGGAAAAAAAAAAGTGATGTGTTATAAATAGTTTGAGTTTTACTATTTTTTTTCTTACAGCTAAAGAAGCATGTGATTTTTCTTTCTACATAGTGGTAGTGCATGCTGCTTTTTTTCAGGGCTGCTGAGTGATAGGGAGCATCCTCTCTAGCAGTTTGAGTGGGATTCTCAAAATTTTGTAAAAAAGTTGTTGAAATCTATGAATATACAATATTTAAAATCTCAAGAGTTTCTCTCCTGTGCTGCTTTTGAAGAGTGTGACAATCAAAGTCACACTTGCATACTGTTCTTGGGATTGGATGGTACTGTCTTTCACTTGGCTTGTTTCTCTTGAAGGGTGGAAGTCCTTCTGTGAGTAAAGAACTCTTCATTGAGCTGTGCTTCATCCAAAAGTGTTCAATGACACTGAAGTAGTTTTGCAGGAGCAGGGTTTGAGAACACAGGTTGCTGCCAGATCTGTAGGTTTATCAGTGTTTCATCTGAAGGTCTTCTGTGCGGGAAAAGTGCAAGTCTTCTGAAAGTTTCATACACTGGAGTAACAAGCATTGGTTGGTAGCATTAAAGAAAAATAAGCTTTTTGCGAAAGTTTGGTTTCATATGCTGAAATGAATGTGTCTGAGGGACTTTAAGATTTAAGCCTCATTTCCTGTAGAAACTATCCATGTGGTGTTTGCAGCACATGCACTGTCTGATTTTTAAAAAAGTTTCCTACATCTTTACGCTCTCTGCCTTTTCTACTTTTTTCTTTCTCTTTCCCTTCTAGTTGTTTGCAGCCTTTGCTTGTGATACTTTTTTTTTTTTCTCTTCCTTTAACCTGTATGATTTCTCCCACTGGTTGCCTGCCAGCTGGCTACCTGCTCTTGAAGATGGCGTGTCTGTAGGTGAGACAGGTCAAGCTGGCAGGTGTTCCCACTCTGAATCGAATGTCACGGGGACAAAGAAGCAAAGCTTTTCTTATTGATCTTGGCCTCATAAGTGGTCCCTTCAGGATCAGGGACATGAAAAGGTTTTGGCTCCTTCTGTTTCAGGCTGCAGGACAGGACATGCTGCAAAAACACATTCAGATTTGACCTGGGTACAATTTCTTGGCCACACAACCCCTTGCAACAATCCCTTCCCCCAAAACCTGATGGTTTTTCTCGCCTTGTTGCGTTCTCTTCTCTGCTCCTGCCCTGAGAGGACTTGGGTGCAGCAACAGCTACCTAACTGGGAAGTGTTGATGGTAGAAACCCGACGTTTGCTTCCTTCATAGGAAGCAAGCAACTTGTAGAATAAGAGGGGTTGTGCACTAGGGATGGGGGTCTAACACAACTGGCCAGCTTTCTATTATATCTGATGTTGTGAATTCATGGAGCCTTTCCCCAGCAGCTGTGGGGTGTTACTGACCGTGAAATGCAGCATACATCAAGTCTGCTTTGCCTGGCTGCGCTTGAAGCTTCCTATGCTCTTTACAGACATCTGCAAACAGACACTGTCAAAGGTGGATATATTAAATATGTTCTTGCACCTCATGTTATCTGTGTTTTGTGCTGTCAGTATGGGTGGGTTTTGGTTTTCAGTGTTGTTTTTTTCTTTCATAATCTGAGTTATCCTGTTATCTGTTACCCCAGATAATTGAGCTGGCTAAATGCTGCCTTTTGTGGAGATTTGGATTTATTAATAGCAGTAGGGCATTCCCTGTTGGGTGCTCTGAATACATGAGCTTAGGCCTTGCACAAACACATGCAAAGCATCAGTGATGTTAGTAGGAGTTTTGTCACTGACTTCTGCCAAGTTCAGGATTTTCCATGTGGTTCTGAAGCAAGATCTGGCTTTGCAGTTGTTTTTCTTTTGTCTATGTACTTAACTTGTATATGACCTGGGTTTAACCTGAGCACTCTTGATATATAGTTTTCTATACAAGCTCTCTGCTTCCCTATGTCTCAGCTTGGCTGCCTAATTAGGAAGAGGCTTTTTAAACAATTTTTAGTAGGCATAAGAAACAAGTGTGCTTAACATAATTGAAAGTGTGAAATAAGCAACCTTCTGCTCAAAGTTCATACGCCAAACATGGCTAATCCACCATATGTGTGACCTACCTAAAAAGTACAGACACAGGGATATTCTTCCCTCCTCCAGTTTCTTAGCCTTTTTATGGCTGCTACTGTTGTAAGTAGCCCAGTAACACTATATGCTTGATCGATGTATGGGATCTGTGATGGAATTTTGCAGTTAGGGTTGCTGCATTGCATAGCATGCCTCTAAGTGAAATGAAAGCTATACCCTAAGCTTTTCAGCTGTGACATGCCACTTCAGCAGTGGTATGCCTTCAGGACAAACAGAGGAGTGTGACAACCTTTCAGTAGCTCAGGAAGCATGTTACATACCAGCAAATATTCTGGTCGTGATTCTTATTTTGATGGTTTGTACATTCCCGATGAGTTTTCTATACAAGGGACATGAATCTGTTCTGAAGTCTGTGTGGTCTCTGAAGTTGCCCTGGTTCCAGCGTAGAGACAAACAGCCTCATGGTGTCCTGGGCTATATGGAAAATAATAAGAATCTGTTAGAAAAGGATACATTTCCTGAGCATAGCATAAGGGGTATATGACCGCCATACTCCTGGAATTTGTTTCCCTGCCTACAAAGACCAGTTACAGAAGTTTAAGCAGTTGCCAACCCTGCACCCCCTGAAGTCATTTGAGGTCTGATCCTGCACGGTGGTTGTCACATAAACGGCAGAATTTTTACTCATTTGCAAAAAGGTTGGAGCCCATCACAAGTTCAGTTTTGTGGCACATAATCTGTGTCACTTACTGCATTGCTGCAGGATGTAATATGTTACCCGCTTATGTCGAGACTGAAAAAATAAGCACGATATGTATTGTGTCATCACCAAAGTGTGAGCATGTGCTCCACTACTCTGTTGCAGGCAGAATACAGTTTGGCCAAAGTGAGTATAATCAGTTCATTTGTATGCACAGCTAAAATTACTGAAGAGTAGCTTCCACACAAGGATTCCTTTAAGGAACTGTGGCAACTACCTAATTAGCTATAGGTATGCCTTTAATTGCAGTCTGTAGCCAGTAAAGTATATGTTTGGTCTATAGGAAGAGGCAAAGGAATAGAAAATGTGCATGAAACAGTTTAATGTTTAAAGTACTGTTTACAAATACAAGCTATTAAAGAAGCGAATCATGCTGGAAAATGGTCCCAAGCCATAAAATATTAATTGATCATTAAACCGTTGCAAGAGGCACTGATACATACCCTGTACCTAAATGCATCCCGTTTAACTTCCATATGCTGTTTGATGGAAAAATAACATTTTTTTTTTTTATAAGAATCAAAATGGAACAAAATGTTTGCATTTTACAGAGGTTGTGATGCACAAAGCTTGACCAATATTTCACCAAGAAGAAAGCTTGTATTAATGGAATGATTTCATTAATGTTCAAGATTTTTTGAAAGCAACTAGAAAACATCCATTGCCTGTAACAGAAGATAGGTAACCATGTCTCTTACAGTGTTTTAATAGTCTCAGTTCGAAGTCAAAATGTTTGGGGACATGGCAGGTATGGAATATGGTACTACTAATGTTATATCAAGGGCCTAATTATCCTTGTAGTATGAGAGAATATACATACCATATGGATATGGAAGCTAGGAGATGACTTGGATATTTCAGCCCTAAGGTAAAAAATCTGGAGAAGCTTTTTAGCTTGCAGGCGGAGGGGCTGGGGTCACAATCATTGCAAGGTCTGGTTTGGGGAGGGAGAGCTCTTCAAGAGACAGCAGAATCTGGGCTGGTTCATGTGTCCATAGCGGGGAAAAGCCTCAGGTGATAGGCTGTATCTGAAGGACTTAGCAACAGATAGAGGACCTGAGAATTATTTAGCCAATGCAGTGACAATTCTTCATGTGACAATCAGATCTCTCAGCTGAAAATGGCACTATGTCTTGTTGTTCAAGCATGCTGGGGGCAAGATGGGGTCCCTACCCTTCAGTTTGTAATGTTTTCAATGTTTCATTTTGCAAACTTCAGTTTAGTTCAACTTCCCTCTATCAGAATATTTGGGATTCTGCTTGTACCTCAGTGAAAAAGGAGGTGCTTGGAAGGAAGATTTTTCTCCTTGTCCCTTTAGCAGGGCAAGCCAATGTATCATACTTACTGTGCTGTATGATGCATACCTATGTCAATATCACAAATGGTGCAGGGAATAGCGAGAGGGCTACTTTTCCTTCTCAAACTTGTACCTTACTGCAGGTCCAAGTGTGTACGCATGGTCCTCCTCTGTAAGTCTTGCTTGCCTTTCAGAGATAAATCAGCTCTTGTGCATGGTCTCAGCTATTCTAGATTTTCAGTATCGAACCTGACCAAGTCCTGACTAATCCTAACAACACATGCATTGCATATTAAAACTTGTAAAACACATGGATTTGTTTATTTCTTTTGTTTGTTTACACCAATAGTCACATGAATGTAGTGATGAAAGGGACAATCCATCCATCCCCGTCTAGTTCTCTGCAATCACAGGCAATCGTGCAACTGTTGTGAAGCCTGTAGCATCTATTGCATGTGGGCAATACACACAAGAAGCTCTAAAACACTTGTGACAGACTTAATCTATAATAACCATAAAAAAACCCACAACTGTTACTGTTTCCCTCCCCACAGAATACTCTTTGCCCAGAGAAGCTGGGAGGAATTGAGTACATTATCCATGCTCAAAGTTCTGCTATAGCACAAGACTTTGTTATAGCAAAACTCACTGTTTTGGACCTCTGTGTGAGCTTTGTTATGCACTGTGTTATGTGGAGCCCATTTAGAGTGCCTGCTGAGTCCTAGAAGAAACATGGAAGGGTCCTGGGGAAATTTATAGGATGCTAAAATTTTAGATATTTGAGGATTCTGTGTTGCAAGGGGAGGGTAGGACTTTGTTCCTCTGGAAGTTGGAAATAGCTTGTAATTGCCCTTCAAGCTCAAGCAGGGATGGTGGTTAAATGTCTCAGGCTGGCCCAGTGGTTGGAAAGATCTGATGCGGCGTGGGCTGAAAGTCAGTGGAAGTCAGCTGGAAATTGGAAGGCTGAGCATAGAGTAATAGGAATCCATGGACTTTCTCCTGGGTAAGAATTACTGTTGTTCTGGTATTCTTACTGAGTACAGAATTTTAGAACCACAAAATGCATAGTAATGACAGACTGTCAACATTTCACAGCAGAAATCCATCCTTCTTTCTCTGTGTCACTAAACTGATGGCAGTTACACGCAGAAAAGATTGACATAGGTCAGCTTTTCAAATTTTTATACATCTCCCCATCATTTAACTAAATTCTTCACCTGAAGCAGGGATAAAAAGTTGAAATAGCGTTTTCAAACTAAGATTTTCTCTCAGGTTGATCCCAGCTAAATAAAACATTTTGGCTTGCTTGTTGCCTGTTTTTTTTTGTTTTTTTTTGTTTTTTTTTTTTTTGAGCTGAATACTTCCTTGTCCTGCGAAAAGTTTTTTTTTTTTTTTTTTGTTTGGAGGCAGGCACCCTAAACTTTTAAGAATTTTGATAATTTAATTTATTTTTGCTTTAAAACAAAACAAAAACCAAACCTCAAACCTTTGTGAGAAGAAATAAACTATAAAAAGTCAATGATAGTTTCTAAGCTGACCAACTGTACTCTAGCTCTGTGACTTGACTTCTGAGACTCCAGCAGGACACCTTGCACACTTCTTGCTGATCAGAGATGTCATAAAGACCATGGAAATCACCAAGGTAGTTTGGTTACTGGCTTCACTGTTGCCTTATTGAAATGGTGCTACAACATGTTTAATTTATGCACCTGTTACCTCTCAGCCAAGTAGCATTAGCTGTAGATCAAATAAGTTTCTCTAATTTGACGAAATTCCTATTCTCTGTTGAAGGACAGTTCTTTTCTGCTCTCTATTCTCTGTTTAGCCTCTCGTTCTGAAATGTGAAGATGCACAGGAGTCCCTGGTGCAAATTAATCTTCTGTGGTCGTCTTTCAAGTGAAACTAACTTCCATGCTAATCTGTTCTGTGCGGCTGTCAAGCCGTTTGGAAGACTTATTGATTTTTTTTTTTTTTTGAGCTGAATACTTCCTTGTCCTGCGAAAAGTTTTGTTTTTTTTTTTTTGTTTGGAGGCAGGCACCCTAAACTTTTAAGAATTTTGATAATTTAATTTATTTTTGCTTTAAAACAAAACAAAAACCAAACCTCAAACCTTTGTGAGAAGAAATAAACTATAAAAAGTCAATGATAGTTTCTAAGCTGACCAACTGTACTCTAGCTCTGTGACTTGACTTCTGAGACTCCAGCAGGACACCTTGCACACTTCTTGCTGATCAGAGATGTCATAAAGACCATGGAAATCACCAAGGTAGTTTGGTTACTGGCTTCACTGTTGCCTTATTGAAATGGTGCTACAACATGTTTAATTTATGCACCTGTTACCTCTCAGCCAAGTAGCATTAGCTGTAGATCAAATAAGTTTCTCTAATTTGACGAAATTCCTATTCTCTGTTGAAGGACAGTTCTTTTCTGCTCTCTATTCTCTGTTTAGCCTCTCGTTCTGAAATGTGAAGATGCACAGGAGTCCCTGGTGCAAATTAATCTTCTGTGGTCGTCTTTCAAGTGAAACTAACTTCCATGCTAATCTGTTCTGTGCGGCTGTCAAGCCGTTTGGAAGACTTATTGATCCTCGCCACAATAGAAAAGTGACACTTGAGCAACAGCAAACTGCTTTTGAATGTTTTCTGATGTAGTCCTGGCATTAATGCTATTCAGCTTAGCGCTTGGACAGATATATTGTTTTGTTTCACCTGTTGTTGCTCTGTTCTTTGTATATTGTCTTCAAATATGGTGATGCTTGCAATCTAATTTACATGGAACCTTAGAAACAGACTTCCACTTTTTTTAAAGTGGATTGCTGTGTACTACTGGTTTTTACAAATAGAGAAGCAAACAAACCCTAGCATTGCAGTTTGTTCCAGTGCTGAAAAAGGAGGGGAAGAGTTTCTGGAATCTGTATTATACATGGAGCTAAGGCTGGGGAAGTTCATGGGTCACTGAGGTGCTCTAACAGGACTGGGAGTGGGGCAGGTATGTGTGTATATACATCTTTCTTGAATGCATAAGTAATGAAAACTATCTGGCTGCGCTAGCCTTTGGCCATAAATTAATTGAAAGGAAGATCTGTAATGACTGAGACCTGGGAGGATCATACGGCAAGTGTGAGAAGCAGAACCTTGTAGATCCTGTTTCAAGCTGACTGGTCAGAGATGACGCCCATTCAGAGATGTTTTTATTGAACTGCACTGGAAGATGCACGAGAGATTTAGGGAGGTCTGATGGTAAAGGGGGAGGTATGTAAGGTAGTGACAGCAAGTGTGCATATGACAGAGAGAACAGGGGGACAGTTGTCATACTTATTTGTTGATGTCAATCCTTTCCACAAAAACATGTCAGCTTGTTTTTTTTGAAGCCTAATTATGATTTGATTGTCAAACTACAGAAAAATGAATAAAACCACAGTGTGTATAAATAGGACACATCTTGAAAATACTCCAGTTGGAGACTGTCGAACTTAATTGTAGAATATCCAATATACTGACATTTTTATGGAGAGCGCTGCAAGTCCTCTGGAGTTTCAATCCAAAATGTCATGCTTTTGGGTGGGATTGTTTGCATACGGGCATGCAGGAGGATCTTGAGGTCATAAACAAATAGCTAAGTGTAGATAGTGTTTATTCTCAGGAATTTATTATGTAAGAGTTATAACTGGGGGGGGTTGTGGGTACTTTTTAATTTTAGAAAAGATGGCATTGGTAAAATATTACTTAAAAAGCCATTTGCAAGAAGCAAATCTCAGGAAAGCATTCACACAAGTCAGGTGTTTGAGGTAGCTATTTTTATACAGCATGTGGTAAATGCACTGAGTACACCCTTATTAACCAGTCTGTCCCTCCAGACCTGCAAGAAATGTCTTTTGTTTGAAGCCTGGGGCTGGGAAAAGTCTCACAGATGCAATTTGGCAGATAGGAGACAGATGAGACTCTTTGTGTCTTCTCCAGTGACCACTCAGAAATGCTGTCTGCTGTGTCCTGTGGCCACAAAGCAAAGAGAAAAGGCAAGACTGGAAGCCCCTATAAACAGCAGCAGGTTGACAACAGTCTTTTTTTTCCCAGGAAATAGTTGTGGGGGAAAGAGGTCAAGCTCTGGTGTATGACCTTTGAGCACAGGTTATGGGGTAAATTGAAGACTTCTCTTGAAGCCAAGTTGAGGCACCTGTAAAGTGAGGAGGGAAGAGGACCAAGCATTGTCAATGGGAGCAGCAGCATATGGAGACAAATTAAGGGGCCTTAAGATGGGTGCTCTGGAAAAATAAAAGTATAGAGGCCATCTCTTATTTTCTTATCTGTCCTGTTTTTCGTTTGAGTTTTTTGTGTGTGTCACATATGACCAAAAGTAACAAGAGCATGCATATATTGTATTTGGGTTGTGACAAAGCAGATTGCTTAATTTTTTGATGAAGATGTAATACAGGGTTGTTATTTCCCTTTCTATTGTGCTGAGAAACCCTGAGAAGTGAAAATCCTAGGGAATTGCTTGTGATAAATGAAAATTTCAGGTTTGCATTTTTCATTCAGCTGCAGTTGGGTGTATATCCTGTACTTCTGTGTGACAGACTGTCAGAGAATGAGTACTTCATTAAGTACTAGTTAATTTATTGTGACATTCATCTGTTTGGAGTGATTAGCTTTTTGACAGAATTTCCCCCCTTCCCCTTCAATTAGAGCCTCAAGAATTAAGGGCTTCATGTGGAACAATGAGCAAAGATAGCAGCTGCAGGAACGCAGGAGAAAAACCTGAAATCTTGGCAGGTTATTTGAACTAGCCTAGGTCTGCTTTACATCCATGTGTGAAAGAATGCACATGGTATGCTGTAAGCAATTTCCACCCCTGAGTCAAGGAAGTGAATATTCTTCTTTCTAAAACTAAAGCACTTCTCTGCTGCCTGCCTGAATCTTTACTACTGGCTCCTTTACCAAAGGCTCTGCCCCTGGCTCTGCTCTCCTGAGTGGTATTGCCTAAAAAGTAGCTCAGTGCTCCCTGTGCCTCCAGTGCTGGCTGCTGGAGTCTCATACTTCTTCTGCAAAAACTAAAACTTCTCTGGTATTGCTGCTAAACTGCTTTAAAAACAATGGGTTATTAATGGGTTCAAGTGTGTTTTTCTGCAAGTGTATTTAAACATAAAATTTTTTCAAAGGTTCTAATAGACCTTTTATAGGATACTCAAATCTAAAAGCTCTATCAATGCTTGATCACTTATTTGTATGATTATTTATTTAAGAAAATTAAATCTTTGGTTCTTCAGTCTTGATCTGAGCACCTGGCCTATGGAAGTACAGAAACCTCTCTTCTCTTGGAAACATAAATTCTACAAGCTGACTACATGTTGCGGTGAAAAGGATTTCTTACACATACAGCAGAACGGCCAAGAAATCTTTGAATATCTTTATATAGGTTTATCAGTAGAGCTTACCAATTAAAAGTCTTAAGTTACCCATGTTAGTAATAAAGTGGAAAAGAGAAAATCTGAATGTGTAGAACACTAATCCCTACCAAACTCCATGTTCAGATGTCTTGGTAAGGCTGTACTCACCAGGACATAATTGCAAGGAGAGGGCAGCACAGTTGTCCCCTGCCAGGGCCAGCGGGGAGCCACGCCTCCATCTACTGTTGTGTGTCTGGGGACTCAGCACGGTGTGGTCCTCAGTCCTTTCCAGGAGCTTGTGGGTCAGGCCATGGTTGGGAGAGGCCCTGCCTGGTGACATGAAGCAGCAAGAACTGTGCTGAAGGAGTGGTGAGGTAAGAGGCTCCCTGTCTCCCGTAGCCAGAATAAAGAATCCCCTTTACGCTCCTTGCAACTTGAATGCTGTTTTCACTCTGCCAGGAAAGATCCTGCAGGCGCCTAATACCGGGAAGGTGTTTAACAAAGTAATAAAGAATAGCAATAACAACTGATTAGGTCTGGGCAGGTAAGAAGAGGGGGAATACTTTGCAAATATTTAAAATCTTAAATGTATTGCGAGCAAGTCCCTCCATGCAATATTGTTAATTACCTAGACAACAGAAGCTGTGCAATCGCCTTCAATCACAGGCTTCTATTTAATAAGCTTATTGTAATGTATTGCTATTAAAACTCTAACAGTTTGTGTAAATTTCCAGCTCTTTCTCCCAGGGCAGCCTTGCAAATCAGGCTATAAAATTCATCAGTAAAGCTACTTTCCCCCTGTTAAAGTAAGCGGATGAAAATACCTAGTGGCAGAGCTGAGTGGCATCCTCTGGGCAGGGCGATGGGATTGTTGGGTAGCAGCAGCCAGGCACAGCCGTGCTGCCCAGAGTGGCATGGCTTAACCAACTAATCACTACAGCTCTTGGGGAGATCTCACAAATCCAGCAGAAACACTTGCACATGCACGCTATTAAAAATGCTTTTGGTGGCAGGAACTGAATCTTATTTGTTTCTCATCCATAGGTAAGTCAACTAAATTCCTGCTCTGTTATACCAACCCTGTTCAGAGCAACGCTGTTACAGGAAGGAAGTTGCTCCAATTGACTTCTGAAAACCGAGAACAAAGTTTGCCCTAATGAAGCTCCTTATGAGATCAATTTGCCTGTTTCTGTTGATTTGACTGAACTTGTTTCTTAAATGCATCTGCAATACAGCATCCGCTTGTGAGATTCTTGCTGCCAGACAGCTCTTATGTGCGGTGTTAATAGTCACAAAAAATAAGGAAGGAGAGGGAACATTCAAGAAATTATTCTGTGAGGATGATGCTGCACAGGAAGCAATTTTTACAGATAGGGTAGTACTGTTTAGGATATTATTTCTTGGCTATTTATGATCATAAATATCAGTTCTTTTGTTCCAGGTTAAATTTAGACAGTGCGCTAGAGTGATAAAAAACACTGCATCATTTCTTTTATTTCGACCTCCAGCAATAAGGAATAAATTGTGAGATGTTCCTCCTGTCCTACTGATTGGGTCAGATTGTTTACAGGTTTTGCAAAATATTTATGGAGGTGAAATATCTGCAACAGTCAGGTGAGACATTATACCAATTTAAAAAATGTATATGTTTGGTGTCTGAAGATACCATCCTATGTAGAATCAGACAATATAAATACCATCTGTTGTGTTTGTACATATTTGTGTCTGACTTCTCAAGCTGGAGGTTGGGTAGATGAAGCAAGGAAATTCTAAAAAGAAAACAAAAGCAAATAGAGGCAAGTAGAGGAGGTGGGATTGTTCAGCCTGGAGACAAGGAGGCTGAGGGGAGACCTTTTCACTCTCTACAACTACCTGAAAGGAGGTTGTACAGAGGTGGGGGTTAGTATCTTCTCCTAAGTAACAAGTGGTAGGACAAGAGGAAACAGACTGAAATTGTGCCAGGGGAGGTTTAGGTTTAGGAAAATTTTTTACGCTGAAAGCATTATTAAGCTTTGGAATGGGCTTTCCAGGGAAGTTGTTGAGTCACCACCCCTGGCAGTATTTAAAAGACAGGTAGATGTGGTGCTTATGGTCATGGTTCAGTGATGTTTTTTTATCGGAGTTGGGTTGATGGTTGGACTAGGTAATCTAAAAGGTCCCTTCCAACCCAGGCAATTCTATGATTCTAATTATTGCTGTTACCTTTTCTTTCTTTTCTTGATGTTCTCTAAGCCCAGAGCTATTCATTTTGGGGAAGATTGAACTTTTTTGAAGGGGTGGTATGAAAGCTGCTATCACTGGCTCTTGCAACAGGTTCTGGTGCCAAAGAAGCTGTCCTGCAGAAAGGGTGATGTTTGGTGTGCCCCTCTGTCCTGGTTGCCTGGCCACATCATGGTTCCTGCAGGGGTGGGGAGTGCTGCAGCTCCTTCTGCTGCCTCTGCCCAGGTCTTTTTCCCCTGTGCTATGAGTATGAGGGAGGCTTGGGGCATGGGAGTGAGGGAGAGTGCAGGACCAGAGCTCGGGTCTGAGCTGGAGAGTGGTAAGAGGGGGGCTGCCAGTTCCCACAGCAGGTGGGCACTCACCAGTCCCTTCTGGATATGCAATTACTGGTGTGTGTGTGTAATTTCTCTTCCAAGAGAAATTTGAAAGCTTCCGAAGTAAAAGTTTTTATTTGTTTGTTTTTAATACCTTTCTTGGTCTCCAAGTAACAATGTTTTCAAATTAACTTTGCTGATGGGTTTTTGTTTGTTTGTAAGTCATTAGCCTGTGAGAGTCCTGAGTCAGTTTTGTTTAAACAACTTCTTTTTTGCTGTGGACATGGACAGGAGGCAGAAGCTTAAAGTTTTCAGAGGATCCAGCTTCCTCTAAATTGAGTTTAGCTGTAGCTTTAATTCCATTCTTGTTCCCTTCTTTTTTTCTGGTTCATTTATTTTTATATTCTTTCCTTCTGCACTTGTGCATTGGTGAGAAACAGGCAGAGAATAGCTTCTGTTCTCTAGGGAGTGCTTGCATCCAACTCTGAATGTGGGATGCCTAGAAGAAGGTACTCTGAGCTAGGTCCTGATCTTTGCTTGGTAATATTAGGGCTAGCAATGTTTTGGTGCAAAGAGTTGTGGCATCTGAAAGGCTGTTCTTCAACCTGAACTACAAGAGCTTCTCTCCATAGAACATCTAATGTATCTTTATCTCATTCTCAGCTAGCACTAGTGGTGCTGTATTGGTGTTATGGATGTGTTGTCACTTTGGTTAGTGGACTTAAGGAACTCAACTGCATTCCACTGCCTCAAATATATATGCCTATAACAAATGTTATCTCAGGTTTCCACATAAGGCAGGGATGCTTTTAACTGCACAGCCCAAGGGATGTGAGAACGTGGCAAAGTGTTGGTAGTTTTGCAGGACCTACCGGACAACCACCTTAGAGTTCAGTAACTGCTACAAGCTGTCTGTTGAAACCCCAGATGAGAGAGAAAATAAATACTGTACAGATTATTTTTCAGTCCTCATCCAAGACAGATCCATTCAGTCCTAATGGCATCTATTTGTGGAATTTAAAGGCAGAAACTAAGCTAATTGAGGTAACTACTACAAGTATCCACTAAATTCAGGCATGAATAAACCCTGTATTCAGCTTTCCTTGAGGCAAGGAAAAATGTTTCAAAACGTTGGCATGTTTGCTAGGGTGGGGTTCTTTTAATTAAACTTTGGGGAGAGAAAAAAAAAAACTAAGGGAAGAAACAACATCTGGAAATAAAAAAAAAAACAACTCAGAAAAAAGGTTGTTAGAAATAGTCACATTAAAACAAACAAACTCCAACCAGAGAAATGTCTCCTTTAAGTTACAGCTCATTTTCATCTTTTTTTTTCCTATGCTTATATCATGTTGTTTGATCATTGAGCCTTTTTAGTGTGCCCTTCATCATGCATGTAGTCTGAAGAATAGCTGGATAATTATTCCCTTTTCTTGTTTTGCTTAAAAGAAAGAAGCCAAATAACCAAACAAGTTAGTGCAAATAGCAACAGCAATGGAAGCTAAACCATTTCATCATAATATAAACAGGAAATAGGGTAGCATATACATAAATTAGGAAGTCTTATTTCTGCTTCATGATAAGATTTGCTTAACATTTTGATTGCAATGTGTCTGTTCCCCACCACAACCCCTGAGGAAGTTTAACACAACTTAATTCAGCGAAATTTGTTTAGAGGCTTGAAGGGAAACTTTAATTAAAGGAGGTTATCAAAGCTTAGAAGATATCACTTTCAAAGCATCAGATTAAATTAATTTTAAGGATTTTTGTTGGTGACCTCGGCATTGAGTTTCATCTCAATGTCAGCAATTCTTAATCACGACCTTTTCTGTCTTATGTATAACAATCTGTAAGTCTCTAATATCTGTGCCTTCATAAGTGTTGGTGGTTTTGGAGGGGGAGGTGGTTGTTTGTTTGGCTTTCTGGAGTTGGAAGGTGCTGTCAGCCATATTCAAAAGGATGATTGGTGCCCAGATGTCACAGGTGCCTTCTGGACTGTCACAGGGGAATCCACCTGTTGTCCAGCCCCTCCGACTGAGCTGTGGGGCACTGTGCTGCCCATCAAAAATACCCAGGCTCGCAGTACAGTGTGATCCCCGTGCACACCACCAGGTGTTTTACCCATGTCCAAACAAACAATTGCGCAAGATTTTGGGCTGCAGAGGGTTTGCCCAGAGAGCACACACATCCATGCAGATGTGACAACTAGAGTTAGCCCTCACATCTGCACAATAAAACTCTTCCTCAATCCCTTCTTTTTTTTCCAGAGAGCAGCAAAGGCAAGAGATCTTGCCATTTATTTAGGTGGACAAAAGTAGGTGTGATTCAAGCACCTATAGAAGGGGAGGAGTGACTACTGCCTGTTACTGCCCTCTTTTTGATCATTGATTAAACTTGTTTCCATTGCAAGTTCTGTTAAATTTGAACTATCGTTGTGGTAAGTATGCCTTTTCTCTTGCATACTTTTCCTCTAATTACTCGTACAGACAAGTTGTACATAAGATAGTATGGGTTCTGTAGGAGACAACGATTTGGCAGAAAGAAAACCTCTATCAAGGAGTCATGAGAATCCTTACATATCAATGACAAATCTTTTAAGGTGCTCTTTCATCTTCCAGTTTCTGATTTAGTTGAGAAACAGCAGTCTTGAAGTGCAGGCTTTGGATCTGTAACCAAGAATTGTGATGACTGAATTATGCTAAAATTAATGTCCTAAAACAGGGGGACGGAAAAAGGTTCACAAATCTTGTATGCTAGGATTAAAAGTATAGGATTTGATTATTGGACAATGTTTAATAGATGAATATTCAGCTTGTGTATATGTAAAGTCCTTGGCATCCTGATGCTGAAGCACATAAATATAGAATGCTTTGCTGCTTAATAGAAAAATAAAAACTAGCATTATGTAGGTTTTTAGGACATCTCTCTTGATACGTAACAGATGTTCTGATTTCAGAGAAATGCTAAAATAGTTTTGATTGTGCATCCTTGCTAAAGCCAAATAAATACACTGGGAAGCATATGGAAACGTGTATAGTGCCACCACGTTTCTTTTCATTAGTCAGAACTGTCCTTGAAGACACGCCATTCAGTGAAAGAATGATGCCCACATTGACTTTGGATACTGTGCCTTGCAACCTTATTTGCAGCTGGAAAGAGAGAAGGATATTGAGATACGCATGGAACAGTGATGCTTGCGTGGCTTGTGGGATGTCTTGATTCTTTATAAGTAATACTGATTAAAGCAACTCTATGTGAAACAGTGCTTTGATATCAGAATAATTTTGGAAACTGCCTTTTACCTTAAGTCTCTGAGTACCTACACAAAGAGGTTACACTTAAGAATGAGCTTCGAATCATTAGGAAAAAGCAAGATTCACTGTCTGGAAGTTGAGGAGAGTTCAGACTGGGAATGCGGTACAGTTTAACCACAGTGAGGGTGTGCAGCAATCAGAACGGTGAAGTATGTGGGTTATCTGTAGCATTTCAAGGCCTCCAGTCAGTATCAGGTGTCTTTGGGAAAGGTACTTTTTGTTCAAGCATACCTTTTTATGAGAGAGATCTTCTTGTAAGCGTATTATGACTGAACAGAAGAATTAGGAAATTAAATTCTCTGAAGTGATCACACCAGAATCTAAATGTCCTTGATATAGAACAGAGGCAAGTGTCAATGAGTTTCTGTACTTTTGCTGCTGCTCAAAGTAGATACCATTCATGAGAGATCCTTTTCCCTATCATTCTTTCTAAGGCAAATGTATTCACTCCAGATACTGAAACCTTGTATAGTTCTCGATTGTGACTGGGGATAGTGGATGTTTTGACTTTCAAGAAGTCCATGCAAGGTCCAGCTCATGAGAAGAGTCCAGATTGTCCAAATAGAAAACAGTGCAAGCTTTCATATGTATGAAATAATGCTATAACTTATGTGGACTTCTGTATACTTCTAGTATAATGCATAGTTTCATTATAAAGTAAACCTCATTTCAGGTTTACTATTACTTGAAATTTGGTCTAAAATGTATGTTTTTTGTGAAACGTTGACTAACAAGCACTGGAAATATAGGAGCACAGCTTAATTTATGTTGCCAGGAGTTAGCTGAATATGCTGATACACCTTGGAAAAAATAAATGAAAGAAACAGAAATTTCATATGTAAACCAAGCATTAAATCTGTATTTCCCTAAGGTACATATCTTGAATGCTATTGAAAATGCTTGCCATCATTATATAATGAGGTTTCAAAGGTTTAGGAGTTTTATGACACTTGAGAAGCTATGCTGTATGGACTTAATTGTTGTTAATGTTGAAACACTATGGTTTGAGCTAGGTGCTCCTTAGGCTTGCTCATCTCTGGGCTTGCTATGAGTTCAGTTTAAATTCTGTGGAAAGAAGATGCAGATGCTCACTGGGAAGCTGAGAGAGGCAGTTCTGGATCTCAGAGATCAGCTTGTAGCTATATCAGAGAGCCCGATAACTAAAGAATCCTCACTGTGGGGACACGAGAGCGCGGAGATTCCTCTTAGAGCTTTCACTGAACATACACGTTGACTTGACTGTGTAGATGTGTTTGCATTAAATCATCTAGCTAAAAGGTGGCTTTTCCCTGACTCTGGGCTGAGAGAAGGGGAAGGTTCAGATACATTTCCTTCTCTCTTTTCTACTATTTCAGTAAAATGGTTGTGTGTTGGTTTTTTTTATTGATCTCTGATATTTTAATTCATCCACAATAACTTATATCCTTATTTTAACATTTATTAAAAGAAAATAGGGGTGGTTTTCTGTTTTTCTTGCCTGAGAATTGGGTCATGTTTCATGAAAGCTGCAAAACTGCTTAAAAACTGTGTTTTCATTAATACTACTGGAATATGGGGAGAGGAAAGAATAATCTTTGGAGTAGATGCCTGAGACATTGATTTATCTTCATGGATTTTTTTGGGGGGGGTTGATCATTTTTTGTTTTGTTTGTCTTTTTAGCTCACCAAAATAACACATTTCTGATACTGTAAAAGTTTATGTCTTGGGGCTAATTTCAGGATCTTGTTTAGTTTTGCATCTAGCAGGCTACACAGGCATCACAGAAGCAACAAGGTTCTTGTGAAAAACTGAAAATGAAAATACTCATCTTTATCAAGTTTGCTTTTTTCTGTTACCAGAGAAAAGTGCTTTTTAAAAATTGCGTACGTATGTAGAAAACAACTTAAAGCCCACTTAAATAGCATGGACTTAATCTAGATAGCTTTGTTGTCATAAAGGTATTTATTGCTGTACACTGAATACAGCTATAAATATCATATCATACAGCGTGAATAAAATATGATTGCAGTGGAGAACTCATTTGCATTTTTGTAATGATTTATTTCAGATATTAGTTAATCTGCTTTAAGTGCAAAGATGCATTTACACCATCCGTATACTAATGAATTATTCATTAATCCCTTTGTTCTAAATGAATCATAGTAATTTTACTTTTTAAACTACCATCTTTTAAAAAGTTGTGAATGCCTCCAGTAATTAACAACAGGAACAATGGCTGTGGTATCCCAAATTCCTCTCACAATTTCAAAGCATCCTTGTCCTTGGACTACAAAATATCTTTCTAAGAGAACAGGAAGGCTGCAACCAACAAGTGCTCGCTGGCCTTGCAGTTCTGGAGCGGGTCAGTGATTCCCAGTCGTCAGAGCTGCTTCAGGTAATGCCCCCTGCGTGGGGCTGGGGCCAGAAGAGATCCTGGAGCTCAAGTGGGAAAAAAAAATAAAAACATAGGAGTTCTTTTAAGGATATCAGACTTAGCCTTTTCAGGTGGTACTGCAAGATACTTGGGTAATGATGTTTTACAGAGCCAGTAAAGTTAAAAGCTTATCCTTCCCAGAATGGGACTTCTACGCTTCTTTTCTGGCTTTGGATGTGACGGAGAAAAACAGGGTTTTGCTTTTTGTCTGGTCAATTTTAAGTTTAATCTAGAATGGGCATGACTGAAAAACGGGACAACAGACTTTTTAAACAATCTGCAGACTGTGATGCCCTCAATTTTAGGAGGAGGCTTATGAAGGAATCTTGCCTTAGCTTGTTTATTAATCAAATCCATTCAAATTTATTTTTGTCTTCCTGTCCCCTCTCTTCCCACCACCTCTTCCCCCCTTGTCCTACTCCCCCCCCCCCCAA
>NW_015090810.1:4750066-4761597 GCF_001431845.1 Calidris pugnax
CCCCCCCCCCCAAATTGTCATGGAAGTATGATTGGTGAGATCCTTGACCTTAAAAAATATTCACAAGATACTTTGATTAAATTAACTATTCTGCTTTCTGGGGCAGAGCACAGCATCTTGGACGCACAACTGGGGAAAGGAAGAAATACCAATATAGTGACTTTACTATGGGTTGTTGACTTTGGGGTGGGGGAGGTGGGGTTTTTCTTTAAGGTCAATGAAAACCAAAAAAAAAAAAGCTTAAGACACTTGTCTTTTAAAGGCAGTAGTTGCCAACATCTCTGACAGGGTCAATTGGAAATATGTAAATATGAGGAGGCAGCTCTACTGAAATGAATGGACAGATTGTTCCAGCTGAAGATCCTCTCTAGTATTTTGTTTTTAAAATTCTGTAAGCCTGCATGAAAATATGCTTATTTTTACATCCCAAAATAAACCTTTTTGCGGATGCCCTGCAGGCTCATAAACAGCTTAAAAGCAATTCTGAGAGCTGATGTTATTAGCAGCTGGAACTCTGTTTTGATTGACTGGTAGTATGAAATTAAGAGTCCTCCACTGAACCTTCTGGAGTTACAGAGGTAACTGTGCAAAAACGAGATTGTGCCAATGTCCATCTGCAGTCTCAGCTTTGCAGGTACTCACTGTGTGCACACACGCACACATTTCTGGTATTATCCTTTTGGTATTATTTATTTTAAAAAATCCAATATTCCTCTGATCCCCTCTTTGCATTCAGGTTTGTTAAGGAGAGAGTGGGATGATTCAGTAATCGTGACACAACATGCTAACTTGAAGTCAGGGTTCATTTCCGGCTTCTGCCATCAGTATTATTTTAAGATTCCTAATCCTTATGCTCTCAGTTTCCTTATGGTATAGAGTGTGGATAGCAAGAGTTTTTTGTCTGGGATGATCTTAGGGTAAGGTGATTTTGCTTTTTTAATGTTTTCTTTGCAGCACTTAGCTTTATGGTTGAAACTGCAACAGGAACTTAAAGAAGAAAATGTATGTGACAGACTATGAAGGGTAAAAGGTGACAACCAACCATGTAGTTTTCACCTGTAAAAAGTGATACCCTTTATTTTTTTCCTCTTTTACATATTCTCAACATCTCCCTCTACCACGCAAAGTCCTCTTCATTCCCTGGAGTTGTTCTGTTGTAATGCCTGTCAACAAAAAGAGTACAGAATTTGCCATAACATATTTAGCTGGGACCATGCCCTTACAACTCGGGCTTGGTGATGAGCCTGAGTCTCCTACAGATGCAGCTGCTTTCATATTTACAGTATTTCATACCATAGCAGCTCTGAACATTCAGTAAAGAAATGTAGATAGAGCTCAAAAATCCTGGCATAATTACATTTGGACTTTATTTTCTACCTCTTGGGGGGGGCGCACGTCATGATTAGTGTCTTATATTCAGTGGTAGTATTTTATGTTGGAAGTAGTTGAGATTTTATAATGAGAAATCATGTGATAGAGGAGAAATGGAGCTATGCTGCGAAGATTTTTCTGAGGCTGGTTTTGACTTTCCCAGTAATTAGGAGTGTTTGTGATCCTCTAAAGAATCTAATTTTAGCATAAGTAGCAAACTTGGTGGGTGATTATAATATTGAAAAGGCATTTACTTTTGCTCATAAATGAGCAAGGATCAGTGAAAACTGAGTTTGCGCTTAATACAAAGCTTGACAAACAGACCTCCTATCTTTAAAATTATTTGGAGCTTGTGATAGTTTTTCCTGTGGCTTTCAAGCTGACTTTGGATCTTGAGGCTTTACACTATAGCTTTTGGATAAGTTTGAGAAAATGCATACTGTTTGATTTGTGAAAGACACATTGTTTTCCAACTCCTCCCAGTTTTGAAACTGAAGTGTTTCTGAGTGTAAGACATGTTTGGCTCTGAGCGACCTTGGGGAGGATTAGGTAGAAACTCAAAGGCTCTGTGTGAGCCAAAGGATGTGCCTAGAAAAAGCTGGTTTGAGGGGTAGCCTTCTCCAGCAGTTCTGGAATGGCGTAAGCAGAGGAACCTGAGATCTAACAGATGGTTACGTGTCTGTGATTCACTGTCACAGCTCAGGTTAGAGCAGCCTGAAGGCTGGTTTAATTTTTGTTCGCTGGGTATGATGACTAAAGGATCATAAGTAGCAGGGAAGACAGCAGAAAAATAGCATGTTTGAATCATTTCTCATTTTCCCTTTCAACAGGACTTCAGAGAGAACATTTAAGAGACACCTGTAGGAACATGCGTATTTGTGGCATGACTTCCATTTCTTCCTTCTTTTTAAACTACAAAGCAGTATAAAAGAATTTTACCTCAAAGTGTCCATTTTTTTCATTGGTTTTCAGTATGTTCAGCTCTCAGGTAAATACATGAGACACCACAATTTCAGTTTACCAAAAGGAAAAAAAAAATCTTTGTTGAAACAATACTTGAGGCTTCTAAGTGTAATACTTTTTCATTCCAAGTATGTACTTTGGAATTCTGGTAAATGTGAATTTCACATAGCAGAACGGGGCATGACCCAACCTTTTCAAAGTCATAGTATTTCATTTTTAAATTCTTGTCTGTTGTCTAATTGATATTTTTTTCTAACTTCACAACAAAGGAAAACATCAGAATATTTATACTGTAGTTTATAATTCTATTTTATGCAAGTGTTCTGTGCTTTCTTGAGTTTTGTAATTTTCTTCTCTCTTCTGAAATCTTATTACTTTTTTCAGACTGATATAGAGAAATATTTTGCTGCTTTTGTCATACTCCTCAAGGTCTAAGGACAAGACCTAGACTTACAAGTCTAGCGAGTGCTCCTTTTCTATGCCAAAGGTGCCTAAAATAATTTTTCCTGACTGTCTTCAGTCATAATGGTGAATTACTGGCCTCAATACCAAGTTTGATGTTGAGTGATATGAACTGAAACCAAGTAAGTTGCCATGCTTTCTAAAGTAAGTTTGCTGCACAGCATCAAAAAGATTTCTCACCATTGAGCCCTAGCGCTTAATTTCTACTGTATCTCTCTGTCCCCTCAATAATTCCAATAAATTCAATATTGGATTGAATCTGGTGTGTAACAGTAAAACGTAATATACAGATGGTTCTTCACCCCAAAAGAGCAGGAATTTCTCAAACATTATATTTGGGAGTTTCCATGATAGTGTACCAGCAACATATGAAATTGAACTAAAAATGACTAACTTATTCTTTTTTTAATTCTGCTTTTGCATGGTGTCTATGGCCATTTTAAATAAAAGTGGAAGGAGCTAGACATTTACTTACACATCAGTGTTCATCAGGGATTATCTATCTTAACTGGAGATTCTTGGAGGGGCTTTGCTACTAGACAGCATTTGATGCTCGGGTAATTCATCTGGCAATGAATTGATGACTTGTATATAACATCTGATATATCTGGAGAAGTCGTAAGAGTTAATCTTAACTGCCCACAGTGCCTTTTTTTATGGATGTCACCTGATGCTGACTTTATGTGAGGAAGGGTTCAGTTGCATCCACTTCCTGGGTGCTGCAATGCGTCACCCAGTGGTCTAGAGAAAATTCCTGCTGCTTTCAATGTAAATAAGCACAATGTGATGACTGGTGGCTGTCCTGCTTGGATATCTCTGCTGTAAGGCAGCCTTTCACAGAGAAGAGGCACAGACTGTAGGTCAGTGACATCTTTTGCTAGATTCACTAGGAGTACTGCAAGTCAGCACTGTTCAGGACTTAATACAGCTAACTTTTGTGTCTTATACTTGTTAAGTGGAAGCAGTTGCTACCATTGAGCAATATGCAGGGTTGCCGTCCCACAATGGCTAGTCTGCATTGCCTACTCTTTATTTGCTGCACTTTAAGGTGTAGATTTTTTGACTGGATATGAGGTCAAAGTAACCTTTAGGAAAACTTTAGGGGTCTGCCGTGGCAGGGTTGGGAGGAAAAAGCTGCTTCAGGTTATTGTCGCAATGAATGGGAGTGGAGAACCGACCTGAGGAGATGCAGGGCTTCGCTGGTTCCAGAGGGAACTGAAATTCATGCATAAAGCTAGAGAGCAGTTGGTTTTCTTTAACACTAAGAAGTATTAATTAACATTATACATTTGGTAACCCTCTTTGGTAAAATTAGAGAAAATGGACAACAGGGACATGCGAGGAGGAGTAAAGTTTTTTCCACTGAAGCAGCACCATTAGAGCACTGCTTTTTTTTTAAAAAAAACAAACTTACTTTCCAAAAATGTTCCTTATTCAAACTTTTGTCTTTTTGTTCTCTGTTTGAACAAACAGGAAATCTGTCCTGTAATGCTGCCATTTTTGTTCAGGGAATAACATAAAGGTCCTTGGCCAAGAGGTTTTTTCCTTCTTATATGCATGCACTACGGCATCTTGCTCAGTAAAATAGAGATTCCCAAATAATTTCTGTAGCTGCTGTCCTAACAGAAACATGAATATTGTCTAAATCTTTTATTTTGAGATTTCAAACAGTGCTCTTACTCAAGAGTTCATTTCTCCTAATTAATGGTAAGTCTCTCTCTGAGATGCTGGTTGTGGTTAGAATATTACATCAGTTAGCCTGGGTAAGTTACCTGCTTGGTTACTGTCTGTTAAGGAATCTCTAATTTTTAGAAATTTTTATTAATAAACTTATACTCCAGTAACACAGCTCATCATGGTTATTTGTGTTCCAGTATCAGCCATTTGTCAAGTTGATTCCCTTGTCATCAAGTGGCGTAGGAATTCTGGGTGTGGAGTCAGTCTATATATACTCCTTTACCCAAAAATAAGCAGCAGAAGCGTTTGTTTGTGCAGGGGTTCTGGCAAATGCCTGCTATCTTCCCCTGCAAAACAAACATACCATTTCCATAAATGCTCTAGGTATGCAGCTTCTACCCTGTTTGAAGTGCACAGCATTCTTATATGAAGAGGTATAAATCAATCTTTGCTTTTAGGAGCATGGCTCCCTTCCGGATAAACACTTCAAGTTGTGCTTATTTTGACGTGTAACAGGTTATATTCCACACTCCAAATATGAAGAGTTTCTTACCAGAACATGGATTTAGAACAAAACTGATATTTTTGAAGGCAAGTAGGAAATCCATTAGACTAAGTAGTCTGCTCAAAGAGGAAAGTGAGGAGAATGCCTGGTTTGCATTTATGAACAAACAGAAGTTAACCATTTGTGTCAATACTTCAAGCCTTATTCTTTTTTTAACCTGATCTGTTTTTATCAGAGTAAACTAGAAATGAACAATGGCTTTTGGAAATGGGTATGAGATTCACAATCAGAACAGTAGCTACTGCAATGTGAACAACTATAATTAACTTCAAAGGGAATGAAGTCTATGCATCAGCAGCAGGACAGGGACTTTGCCTCTTGGAATAAAATAAGAACAAAGGTGGCCTTTCTAGTCACATTTCTAATGTGGTTAGAGCCCCTTTCATTCCTCAGTTCCATAATCCTTGCTCATCTTAATACACTACTTTCTTTTTAGTGCCATTAAGCACACCCTAGGAAGCTTTATTCCTAAAATTGCCACATATATTTTCCTTTTCCCTTGCTCTCTTTATTTTCTAGTGGCAGTGCTAGGAGTTTTTGCCACTTGCCTTTTGCTAGTTTGTTGCTGATTTAGTATATAAGTGTAATCAGGTTCAGTAAATCTGGTAATTGCATTATCAGTAACTCCTTTCTTCCATTCTGAGATGCTTCTGTTATAAGTACTTATACATATTTACACTGGTTCATCATGCGCTGTTGTAGCTACAGTGCTTGTAGGTTTTCTAGAACTGTGTGTGTATACATACGTGCACATTTTGTTACAGTATTAAAATAAAACATGGTCACCCATATATTAAATCGATGTACTGCAATTTGTATTTCCAAAGAATCTATGAAAAATAACTATGAAAAAGTTGTTACTTTAGTCAGTCCAGTTATTTCTTTTGTCTAGTCAGATCTGCAGATAGCAATTTCTTTTTTTTTTTTTTTTTTTTACACTTGATTCAAAACTTGGGGTTAGTTTAAGGTTGCAGTTAAAACTTCTGAATCCCTCTCATACCTTTTCATGTGATACAAATTTCCTCTTTCATGTGTCTCACATGAGTTAGTACTGTGGGTCTTTTATTGGTGCTGAGTTTAATCCATTTGACTATATGGACAATTTGTCAGATTTTAACATATGTCACTTTTCTGTTCAACTTTTTGAATACCAAAATGACTTCTTCATTAATTTACCTGTGTTTCCAACATATAAAGATTGGAGGCAATAATGAAAATTCTGCATAAGAACTTCCACTGACTTCTTCAAGTATAGAACTATAGAGTATCCCAAGTTGGAGGGGAACCGTAAGGATCATAAAATCCAAATCCCTGCTTCTCACAGGACTACCTAAAACTAAACCATATGACTAAGGACATTGTGCAGATGCTCCTTGAACTCTGACAGGCTTGATGCCATGACCACTTCCCTGGGGAGTCTGTTCTGATGACCAACCATCCTCTCAGTGAAAAACCTTTTCCTAATGTCTCTTTTGAACTTCCCCTGATGAAGCTTCATTCCACTAGGCAACTGAAGGACTATGCTGCCAGCTCTAAACCTTCCTTCACTTTCCACTTGCCTTTTCACATTTTCCTTATACGTGGCCAAACTTTGCAAGACTTTTTCCTGTAAATAAAAATATCAAATTTAAAATTACTGTTTAAATACAGTACTCTACCTGTTCCAATGAGTCAAATTCTTTAAGATCTGAAATTAATTTTGTGTCTTATCCCTTTGAAAAGTAATTGGATAGAAAAACTCTCAGCTTAAGCGACATGGGTTTTGATATATTTAGATGTCTTGTGAGATTGCATGAGCAGGCTTGACATCTCTTCTATTTATGTACAGATATACTCCATATGGATAAAAGACTAAGTCTGTCTTTTACAGACTAGTAAAAAAGTGTCCTTTATTTTTCCCATTTTGATCTGTGTTGTTTTGAAGTGTGCTTAATCTGAAATTATTTTTATGTCTCTAACTTATTCTGTGTCCAGCTTTAAAGAGAAGGAAATGCTTCAAATTAACAGAATATTGTTTTAAAGGACATAGGACGTTTTTTTTTTTTCTATGTGTTTATCAAGGGAAAGACAAATTGGCAGAAGGCATACTCTGTAAAAGTGCACTGAAGGGGCAGAGATCATTATGTCTTTGCTTGTCCTGCAGAGGATCAACCAGCTTCCTAACCTTTTTTGGGTGGCTTTTCAACAGTGACGCTCAGAAGCAAACCTTACTGTTTGAAATGTCAGTAAATTTTTGCAACCTGAGAAGCTCTCATCCAACAGTTGGCTGTCACCTAAGATAGTAATCTTGGTTAAACTTCATGCGATTTGCATGAGCCCACCTCTCAAGTCTGTCCAGGTCCCTCTGGATGGCATCCCTTCCTTCCAGTGTGTCAACCACACCACCGAGTTTGGTGTCATCGGCAAACTATCCCACTGTCCATGTTTCCAACAAAGATGTTGAACAGCACTGGTCCCAGCATGGACCCCTGAGGAACATCACTCGTCACTGGCCGCCAATTGGACATTGAGCTGTTGACCACAACCCTTTGAGTGCAGCCATCCAGCCAGCTCCTTATCCACCGAGTGGTCCATCCATTGAATCCATTAGTTTCCAATTTTGAGACCAGGATGTCGTGCGGGACAGTGTCAAACACTTTGCACAGGTCCAGGTAGACAACATCTGTTGCTCTGCCCTTGTCCACCAAGTGTGTGGCAGTATCATGAAAGGCCACCATGGTTTATTCTATTGTCAGTCAAGCACTTAGAGCTAGTTCAAGGCAGAGAGGAGGGACGCTTGTGAAGAGGTGAGACGAAGAAAGGCAACAGCAATGCTTCACATTTCTCCATTGTGGTCTATCTTGTGCCACTCTACCCATGTGCTGCAAACCCATGATTGTGTGTGGTGATCTCTCTGCTACGTGCTGTGGTACCATCCTTTCACAGGCATTATAGACCTCTAAGACAGCAGAAATACAGAGCAACCAATAATTACTTCTTGCTAGGTCATTGAGGTAAAATGTCTAGGCACTAGCAAGACGAATGCCTATGTCAGTGCTGAGGAGGCAGGGCATCAGCTGGGAGGTGAGTTGGTCTGTCCCTCTTAGGGACAGCAGCATCTCCTAGGACTTCAAGTCAGAAGATTTTGTCCTTCTTGGAAAGCATTAATCTCTCCCGAAAGAGAGCTTTGATGTTTGTGAAGCCTTCTTTTACCTACCACTTGTCCTCCTGTTAACTTGATCTAAGCAACCTTGCTTTTTGATTTGCAACATATCATTGAGATGGATACTGGTAATACTTTTGAAGCAGCTCCCATAATTCTAATCATAATCCTGGCCCATCTCTAGCCAGGTTTCTTCAGATGTAATTCCAGAGCCACATTCTTTGTGCCTTAATTATGCAGAATTTGCTGGGGCTTCAGCAGGAGCTTTGACTGTGCAAATGATGCTAAATAAGGCCTCTAGTTTACAGGACTAATTACCCAGTACTTTGATTTGGCTTAAATACTCCAGGAAAATTTTGCTGTTGGATACATGTGTGCAATTACTGCTGGAGATGGCAGTACTGTAAGAAGCCATCTCAAGGCAAAATTGGTTTTATTAATATCTTTATAAATTAAAGCTAGTGATTCTTTACTTGGATTCTTACTATGCTTTTGCACTTTTCCGAGATATAATTTGTATCAAAAATAGTGTGAAAAAGATAATAAATTTAGGAGAATTCTGCACTTTATGCTACTGCTTTTGCATCTCTGTTTTTTTTTTTCCCAAATGCTATCTGTAGCTGCAAACGACTGTTGTCATTTTTTACTCCCCCCCTGCCTCTGCCACACATTGGCTTTCTCAGTGGACTTTTCCTCTTGGTTTTCCCAGAAGGTTTCAGTGTCTTTCCCAGAATCAGTAGCAATTAAAGTATCTCCCAGAAGAGCAGATTTTACTTCCAGCTGTATTCTACAAGTGACTTGAAAAGGCTTCATAACTTATGCAGAAAGTGGCTTATATTCCAGGGGAATTACTTAAATGACTTGATTTCTTACTTCAACTCTGAGTTCAAAGTGGATTCATATGTCATCCACGCCACAAATTTTGTCTTTAATTCTGAGGCCAAAATGACATCAAGCAGGATTGAAAAGCCTCTCTGCTGTCCTCACCAGCAGCGCAGGGAGCTTTCAGCTCAAGGGAACTGTGGTTCCCAAAAAACTTCTAAGAGGCCACTTGCTCAGCAGCTCTTCCAGCTGCCTGCAAGAACAACCCACAGAGCAGTGCTGCTGGACGCTGGAGTGGTCCTGTTATGATAAATTATACATGATATCTGTACCTGCTGCTCCTGTATCTGGTGCTCTTTGAATTCAGCTAGAGTATATTTGAGGGACTCAGTACCTCTTGCAAATTCCCCTTTCATAAATTATTACTAATTGGGAATAGCTTAATGTTCAGTAGTGCTTAGAACCACAATTCCCAATGAAATCGATGAGTGTACTTACAGCATTAAGTACGTCTGCCACCAATGCTTGTGGATCAGGTACCTGGCTCTAATTTTTTTTTCCTGGTTTTTTGTTTTTTTTTCTTTAGTGGGTAAGCATGTTAGTTTAAGAAAAATATTTTGTTTTCAATCTTTTGCAACTTTGTTTTTTAGAAGTACAGTGTGTGCTCTCTTTTTACATAGTGAATGTTCTTTTTCTCCTTATTTCAAGGAGATAATGAAAGATAACTCAAGTAAATCTTGTAAAGGAGTGTGTTGAAGTGACCATAGAAAAGTGTCTTGTACTTCTTCATCAGATAAATGTTGTAAACTGAAGAAGCTAATAAAGGTAGCGAGCTTTCTGTTGAACATTTCAAGAATAAGATCTTTTCCAAATACTTATTTTGCCCTTTTTGTTTCTTAAAAAAAAAAGGGGGGGGGGGAAGAAAAATAGCAAGCTGTAAATTCCAATCCTTTTCCTTACCCTTGTGTGTTGCTCCTTCCAACCCACCCCCACATGTCAATGATTGATCTTAGTAGTTTTAAAAAAATACAGAATTGATTTTTGTCTTTGTTTTCCTTTCCCCTCAAAACTCAGGGTAGGGGAAGATTCTTTACAGCTCATGATTTCCACTTTTTTTAATCTTAGCCAACTGGCCTTTCATACGGTGTTTGATACAGACTGCTTACAGCAGAAAAATTAAGATTAATGGAGGAAATGACCTAAGAAGTCATAATGATTTCGCAGTTTTGAATTAGTTTGGATGAAAACTATGTTCTCTGAAGAAAATAAAATGTGACAAGTTGCCTAGTGCAACTGACTGCTGCAGAATTTGGGGAATTATTACACAATTTGAATTTTCCCTTGTTTATTTTTCTCTTTTTCTCTGTCTGTCCAACCTGTTGCTGTTGGACAGTGGATGAAACAGAAGTGATGGCTGTGATGTGCCAGTGGCTGACGTGAAGTGCGATTTTTGTTATTCAAGGGCCATTCAACTCCACATTGTTTTTCTGGTCAGTTGTTCCTGTCATTCAAATTATTATTATAGTAAATGATAAAACAATGCCACCTGATACTGCAGCTCACTTGGTATATTTAACTTGATTTATTGTGGGTCATTGCCAGGAAGCTTTGAGGGACAATTACAGCTACCCTTAGCAATTTAAACAATGTAAAAATTTATTAATTAACATCAACATATTTATCCCTAACTGTAATTTCCAAATCAGTTGCAGCTGTTTATTGAAGAAGAATACTCTGGCAATTCATTTTGGATGTGCTTTTCTCTTGATGAAAAGGTAGCAGAGCTTCATTGGCAGGACCAAAACCAGGGATATGGCTTTTTTCTTTCTTTCTTTCTTCTTCTCATGTCTGTGTGTTTTGGCATAACATGGGACAAGCAAAGCAGGAGGATGAAATAGCCAGTCTCTGAGCATTGCCGTTGCCTACAGTGCGAGGGCAGGCTCTGGTTGGCTGGGGGATGCTGCTGCCATTTTACCTCATCCCCCAAGGCTTCTAAATTCTGTTCCTTTCGCGTACCATAAGGAAAATTAGACATTTCTAAGGCTTTTGCGTTGATCTGGCATCTGAATGTCAGTGCATTTCCCTTTTCAAATAGAAAGCACATAAGACTCAGTTCAGGAAGAAGTGGCTTGGTCTGTGGTGTGAGGGGCTGCTTGGTAGGATATGGGGTACCCCAGCTCAGGTTTTCTCTCTGCCCAGATCAAAATAGCTTTACATCCTGTATCACTCATTGAGACAGAGCTCAGACACTTGAACTTGGCCTTCCAGCACCCTGTCTATGGTATTTGTCTTTGCTTGCTTTTCTTGCTCCTAGAAAAGAATTTCAGAGAAAGCTTTGTTGAAATGGAAGTGTCTGCATGAGACGTATTGAGTTTGATGAGCCAGTGTATCTTTAGCAGACTGTACAGCTCAGTCTTAGTGCATAAAGTTGGTCAAGGAGAGGAACTGCAGAAAAAACTGGCAAACAGACTACAACTGAGTTAATGCTGAATAGGGAGTTTTGCATCCAGTGGGGGGGGGGGGGGGGGG
>NW_015090810.1:4761607-4932149 GCF_001431845.1 Calidris pugnax
TTCGAGTTACCTCATACTTCGTTAATTCAGTTACTGGTAACTGGTCTGGGATTTGAGTCTCTCCATTTTGACTCATGAAAACTTAATTTTACATGACACAAATGCAGAGTGATGAGTATGTGTTTCAAATCTTGAGAAAACTCCTGAGGAGGACTCCATCCTGTGCTAATGGAAGTCCTGTGGCTGCTCTTGTGTAGTGGGAAAAGCAAGGCTTGAGAAGGGGTGCATGGATAAGTGCTCCCATTAGCATTACATAGGGGATAGCATCTCAGCTAACGTGGCAGGTTCATTTCCTGCCAACTCTCTCTCCTCTTCTTGGTTTGTTCTCCCCCTTCCCCTCATGGTGTAAGAGGGAAGGCTGCAGAGACTTTTATTGCTCATTACGATGGTCTACACCCACTCCTCAGCCATTGTTCCTGGCATGCTGGCATGCACAAGTTAGAAAATAGGCTTATTCTACTAGCTCAAAGATTACCAAAGCCCCTGGAATTCTTGCCACTTTAGTGATGGGGGCAACAGAGGTGTTGTAGCGTTCCCTCGATTTTAATATTTTTATATATGAATCTTGCATCCATTGCTGAACTGGTATGGTTTATCTTCTTCTGTAATATACTCAAAACCTGTAATAGGGCAATGTACGTTTGAGAACTTTTTCAAAGCTTAGTTCTGAATTTCTGGCTATTGGACCAACTTCATAAAAGAAAGAGATTCAAAATGAGGTAATTAATATGCAAAGCAGAGAGCTCTGCCATGAAATGTGTCTCTGCATCTCCTGGTTTGGGATGGGGCAGAGCCAACTTCCTGTTCACTGGGAGAGGCTCTTGCTTGTCCTTTTTGCCATGGCAACCAGGGTGGCTGACTTGGCTGTTTACCCCATGGAGGGGTTCACCTGTGGGGATGGGTGGGCAGGTCAGGTGAACCAAACTGACCAGTAGGGTGGTCCATCCAGCTGCCATGGTAAGTGTAAAAGCTGAAGGGTCAAAGGAGTCCGTCTACCTTCAATCCCCATCAGTGTGTTCAGGAATTCAGTTCCCATTTGTCACTGAGACCAGTCTGGAACTTTCACAGTGCCTGATGGTGACATTTTCCTGGGAGCTTGATACGGTTTTGTGTATATTTGTATATATCGTATCATTTTCATTATCTCTTTTTAAAAATGGTATTATTACTATTTCATTAAAGTAGTTTAGTTTATTCTAAACTCATAAATCTCTCTGAAATCTTCCTCTCCTTGGAGCGAGAGGTGGGGGAGAGCCTCTGCCTTCTTGTCGTTGGCCAACTCAGCCCAAACCATGACACTGTAGTAAAGGGTATACATGTTGAAGAAAAGGAAACCTTTTCCAATCTGGCCCTTACGTGTTTCTGGAGAAGCACTGGGTGTTGTTTTTTGAACCCTTAATTTTTAACATTATTTCAACTGCATGCAGAAAAATCCTGCAAAAATCTCAGCAATGACAAGGTTGGATGCTAAATTGTGGGAAGACAGCTTAACGGTTGCCACTCTGAGGGTCATTTTGCAATTTCAGTTTTGAATGTTACTGTTTTGTTTTTAATATTGGGACTCTCTGTGGAACCTCTAAGACTTTTGCCTTTTTACTTCCAGCTGATGTTATTGTTTTCATGTGTTTGTTTACCTTTCTGGTGGCATTGGCTAGCCTGCTTACTGCTGTGAAGCAAACGGGACCAGGTCAAGCGCTCTGCTCAGCAAACAGTCTGCCATGTTGGTTCCTTCAATGTGGGTTTTCTCCTTTGCGTTGGCCAGTGTGCTGTGGATTGCTATCAAGCCATTCCCTCCTGGGGCTGGTTCTGTGGTTATGCTCACCTTGGGCTTCCTTCATCTCTTCTGCTACACATGATGCTGCAACTTCTGTAAAATGGTTAGAAACTTGTTATAAGATTGTAAGAAACAGAAAATCATTAATCTTGATGCTGCTCTCGGCTGGCATCTGTTGTGCTTGCTGTTCTGATTTCCTTGGCCATCACTGTTCCTATTTTACTTGCATAAGTTTCAAGGTTTTACTTTTTGTCTAGTTCCTAGTTTTCTAAAGTACCTCTTAGAATAACACCCCGAACATATGCACTATCCAAATGTGGTCATGCATGTGTCCACTAATCCCTAGTGGATACTAGTTCAGTGAATCGTTTTAGGCACTCTATTATAATAAAAATATGTAATGCAACAATCTGCCCTTCAAGATCCTCAACAAGAGACATACCCTTGTCTTATTTGTGTTGGTGTAAATCTAGAAACACTTTATATCCATTAGTGCCTTTAATATGGATTAAATCTGTTTTTAAATGGAATCAGCATTGGGACAGTTGCATATTGGCTTTGTATCTTAAATGGTGTTACTAAGCTAACGGGGATTTCATGAATGCCAAGTTTTCTCAGGTGGGAGCACTCTGGCCATATTTGCCTTACGAAGTTCAAAACTGACAATGTGCTGCAACCTTTAGGTTATAGCTGGCTGATCCTGCCTTTGGAAATATGATCCTGGCTCATGTACCTTGTGAAGTTGTGTTGTAAAGTAGCACATTCATTAAATTTTGTTCCCAGTTATGTTTAGATAGCATTGTAGAGGAGTAATTTGGAGCAGTATGTGTCATCCAGAGATGACAGTGGGTATAACTTAGAGCAGAATATGAGATGTACTGTCCTATTACTAAGACAGAGAAATTTACTCTAATAATTGCCATTTGAAATATTTAACAGACTATCTGTGAACTTCTATAGGCTGTCACAATTTTTTATCTTGCTTATGTAAACAATAAAATAACAATTGAAAAACCTGTTCAGGTTTGAAAGATTAAATATCAGCAATTAATAACAGAGTGGATTATTAAAATCTCACCTATCAATGAGAGAGCACATGATAGGAAGAAGTTAATGTTTCTAATGGCTCTCCTCCAATCTGGTATCGGGGAATCAAACAAATGCAAAAAGAGGTGCTTATCTGGTTCTGCTCATACAATAAGCCCCCCCGAAGAACGGAGTTTTGCTGCTGTAAAATGAGGACAAATGAAAATGGTTGGTAGTGCTTGGGTTGTTATGTCAGTGGAGGGGTATCCTTGTGATCTATTTCCCCATGGCTTACAGGGAAGGGACTGAGTCTAGGTGGGGGACAAGGGAAGAAAGGAGTTCCTGGTTGCTTCTGTGAGTAGATTAACAGGATGGATAATTAAAATTGCTGAGTGTTATATAACTTAAAGCAAGAACAGTCCATCTTTTCAGTCAGGTATGCATTATTCTGAATAAACACTTATGTGGCTTTGACCCTTTGTAGTAATTTTTATTAAAAACTTCTGTTAGCTTTTGATGTAAGGCTGTGAAGCTTCTGGAGAGGGAGCTAGGGTGAGTGCGTGAAAGAGACAGCATTCATCCCACAAAATGCGGGGAATCTGTATGTATTCCTGAGCTCCACCTACAGGCACATTAATGCTGTGTCTGAGAATGGGTAGGTTTCCGTGGGCACCATGCCCACAGCTAACATCGCTTGCATATTTTCACAGCATGGTTATGTTAGAGTGGTGTTCTGGGGGCTGCTATTCCCTGTTTCTCAGCATAGCTTTGAGTATTGTGCTGATAACTTCATATTGCTGGCAGTGTTGCTGTTGGCACGTTCAAGGCTAGCTTGGGTATCTGTGTCTGACTTGCTGTTGCGCGTAGATGTGGCCAGCCTTGACTGGTTTGCACTGAGAGCAGGTGCAGGTTGAGAAGCTGCCTTGGACAGATCACTCTGCCTTTCTTGTGCGTGAGTTGAAATGAATGCTTTTCAAATTGCTTTGAAAATTTAGGCACAAAGGGTGCTACATAAAAGCCTCAGCACATTTAAATGAAATAGCCTACATGGCAATAGGGGTTGAGAAAGAGGTCTAATGTCCAGCTGGATTGCATCCAACTAGGCTGATGAGCCTCTAAATTTAGAGAAACTGCCTTTTGGGAGGGGCGCTGCTCTTCTTTCTGAACTGTATGGTGGTTCTTAGACATAGTCTTAAAGGCTCAAAGTGTGATCAGACTAACTTTCCAACTTTGTGAATTGTCTACCCTCTACATACTTCTGAACAAGTTTCCTTCCTCTTATTCTGAGCATGTACATGTATACCTAGCAGTAGTCAAACAAGACAGGAAGGAGGGAAAAGTTCAAGCTTTTACCATTGTCATCTTCTCTGGCTGGTATAAAGATCTCCAGGACGTATTTTGTTCCTTCTGCTACTGAGTCCCTTACTGAGGAGGTTAATAAGAGTGATCCCCCTGCCATGATCACCCCCAGACCACTGGAGAAAGGATGGGTGATTCCTTCTTCTCAAAGTCACTAGAAGACGTTGTTCCTCAAGGTGATGGAGGAAGAGTGGGAGAAAAGAGGGATTATCCATGGGGTTGTGTGCTCACTAACTACAATGGCTGCTGTGCTATCATCTGCTTCATCTGAGCAGATGTCAAATTACTATTCTAGGACTTCTGAGGATTATCATCTTTCTTTTTCCTGCCTTCCCTCTCCATCACAAAGGTGTTACTTTAGACTTTGCACGTGTCTTTTACCTTGGTGCTTTAAGGACTAAGTGATTGAACTTGAAAGAAGATTCAACTTGCATTGTTAAGACTGTCTGTTATAAATGCTGGAAATGCCACAGTTTTGGTTTTTTTTTTTTTTATTGCCTCAAATTTGTTTAGTTGCTGTAAAACATATGCTTATTATAGATTGCTATACCTAAGGCTTGTTCTCTGTTAATCAGCAGCAAATATGGTAAGCCAATGCGGACCATGTGTGTAGAGAAAAATGAAACAGATGAAATGGATGAAGACATAATCAGAGCTATTCTTCTGCTCAGAGTGAATATTAACAACAGTGTTTTATGATAAACTGTAATTGAGGACATCAACTAACTGGGGAAAATCATCTTCCTTGGCAACAGGCACGTGTTGCAGTTGCATCAGGTGCTGACAGAAGCAATATTAGCTAGCTTTCACTAACTCTGCCTGCATGCATGTGTGTCTATAAAGAGGATTTTATGATCCAAAGGAATATTTTTGTGAAAGTGTCCCAGATTCCAATTTGATTTCCCCACTTGCTTTCTCTTATTAAACAGGTTTCATCTCTACTTACATTTTTGCAGCTACATGCATATACTGTGTACATATTTATCTGTACCCATATATGTTTAGCTAAATGTGCTTTGCCAATTGCAATATTATCAAAAGCTTTTCTGTTAAGGTAAGCCTGATTTTTGGTCCAAATTTATATTTAGATTATTCAGTCTTTCACTCTTCTATATCTGAATCTGGGTAATTCTTTTGGCACCACTAGCAATGCATCTCAGTTTCACAGTTGAAATAGAGAGAAGCAGAGTGTGACTCAATCTGTTTTATTGTTTTGTTGCATTTGAAACAAAGAACTTCAGTCCAGACTATGGCAATAAAAATGGAAATGTTAATTAAAAAAAAAAAAACTAACCAAAAAAACCCAGGCCCGCGTCTGCAGAATTAAACACAGTCAACATGATTTCAGAAAAGAAAGGTCAGGCTTCAGTAAGTTTTGCAAATTCTTCAAAAGCATGAGTTGCCCTGGGGGTTGCAAGGACCAAATGTTCAGGTTTTCAGAAAGACATTACCAAAGGCTTATCCTGGGAGTATGTGTCTAAAGTGTGAAACCATACAGTCAGAAAAATTTTAAGCAGATGCCATTTTACAGTGTTTTCCTCTAAACTGGGGGAAGAAGCAGTTACTGCCTTCAGCAGAGTGACAAATGGCGCAAAAAAAAGCCCAACCCACAAAACCAAAAAAAAGCAACCCACACCTTTCATTATCAGGAATGGAAGTATGGGCGTATGGCAGCATAAAAAAGCATTGGTTCCACTCTGGGATTATACAGAAGAAAAAAATTTTGTGTGATTTTTGGGGTTGGTTGGTGTTTTTTTATTTTCTAGTGCAGTATGCTCTATGCATGGAAATAAAATTGTTTGATCAGAAGCAACAAAAGCAGCAACTGACCACTATGAATTCATGTAATATGAGAATGAAAAGCAGAAAAGTGTGTGCAGTAGATGAATGTAAAGATGGAAATGGGCGAGACCTTTGTTCCTTAAAAGAAATCCCAGTAATCTGCAGTTTTATTTTGGCTGTGGTGATTCATCTCTCTTCAGAAGTTTCTCAACAACGGCAACTGTTACATGCTGTCTTTGAAACCCACATGCTTCTGGTGAAGCAGGGTTTGAATCAGCATGGAATCTGGCTTATCAGACTGTGTCTGGGAAGCCAGCAGTTCTTGTCATGCCAGATTGCATCTGGATTAAAAGCTGAAGAAAAATGTAGTGACACATTGTGAAAAGAAAAAGACAAGCTTTAGTGGCTTCAGTGAAATCTCATAATCAGATCAATGTTTCATACTTTGGTTATTATAGTTATTTAAGCAGTAATTATTCATTAAATGTGTGCTTTAAAGTTAATGTTGTTGGAGATATTTCAAGTATCAGAGATGTGTGTGTAAGTAATTTCTTGTGTTGAGGCATCTTCTAATCCTCAAAAGAATTTATCATGTTTTTTGATGTGCTTTTATGAAAATTAGAATGGAAGAACAGAATATTTTGTCCAGAAGCCACAAACACAAAGCATTTGTGATCATGTCTTAGGAGGACATTGATGCAGTGTCCTAGACTAGCAATGTTTTAACTAAGTAATGGCTTATTTACCTCACTCCTAAGAAAAGCTTAATGCTCTTTAAGTGTATATTAGCAGTCTGGACAGAAAAACTAAGTGAAAGTTCATATCTTTATTTACAGGAGGTTTAGCTGGCTAAAACTGATTCGCTTTCCTGAAAGGAGTCTGACAAGCAGTCTCGTACCCCTTTCTCGACAAGGATAGAGAGCACTTTTGTAGCTGCAAATTAAATACTAACCTAGGAGAAACTGGATGATTGCAAACATCCTCTCCTGAACATTTGTCAAAAGCATAGCTGTAGAAATTAGCTATTTCTAGCTAATCATAACTAGAGTATAAAGAATGTCAGTTTGATGGGGATGAGGGAAGAAAGGGGCAGGAATGGGACTGTCAGAGTTACTTGTGAGAACGACATCTGGCAAGAAAGCAATTAGGGTTATTTGGACAGCTTGCCCAGAACAGCATATATCTAGCCTTTATCACTAATGGAAGTAGTAGCTGCCTGTACATTTGTGTAAAGCTATCAGGATTCTGCTACAAAAAATACAGGCCATATTTAAGCAGGCTGTTGTAAAGTTTAAAACTGAATGTGTAATCCTAGTCTAATAAGTGGGTGGGTTATTGATTACAATGCTCAAGTATCTATTTTTTTTTAAAAAGTGGCATATCAAGCTGCATTTTGTGTCAAATCACAGCACAAGACCACTGCAATCTGCCTTTATCACTGCTGGTGCTGTGTGCACTGGAAGGCTGAAGGCTGAGATGTTTTGACTCCAAGGAAACAGCATCAGAGTTGTAGGGGTCTTGCAGATAAGAGAAAAGACAGAGAAGGAAAAGTAAAAACTTGCAGTGTTCTGAAATCTCAGAGGTGTGCCCCGGTTTTTTGAAAAACCAAAGCAGAGTAAGGTGCCTCGGTCCCAGAGCATCCCACCACCAGAGTTAATATGTCACTGGCTGATGACAGTGATACTGATGTTAAAGAAGGTTCATAGAGGGAATCCCTAGGCTTAATTTGCCAATGAAATTATGGAAATTCAGCTCTGTGAATATTGCTGGGAAGAGCAGATTAAATGATTGGCTTATACTAGGGCTTTTGAAGAGGGCTGGTCGATGGAGGTGGAACAACAGCTCATATAATGTAGAGTGATCTGGGACATGGGAGGAAGCAAATCTCCCTCAGCTCCCTTGCCGCTGACTGAATCCTGAGCATGGCTGGCCTGCCCATGTGTATGTAGGTTCCCCCCCAAGTTAAAGGATTTGCTCGTCTGCTTTCCTGTAGTTCTGAAGCTCTTCTGAGGCTTTCCATAAATGACAGTAGGGTACATCAGGCTCTAACTTGATTCTTCAGCAAAATGGTGACTATTGGGACGCATGAGGATCTGGGCTCATCTCATGCTAAGACAGTGTTTTGCTGTAATGACTCAAGGCAAGCAGGTCGTCATCTAACACTAGCGCAGTTACAGGCTTGGAGTTTTTTTGTTCTTGGCTTTTTCAGATTAAATTAACATGCCCTATCCTTTTTTTCCTTTGCAGTTGGGGTAGATTTTCCTGCTGCTTTCCCAGTAATCAGATGGTACTGCAGCCACAGAGTGTGCAGGCTCAGCTTGGGTTAAACTGCTTCCTCTGCTTCAGATTTTGTGCAGACCAGATTTAAATTCATAGAATCATAGAATATCAGCTTGGAAGGGACCTCAAGAAGCATCTGGTCCAACCTTCAACAATGTTTGTTTAGGATTCTGTGCTCAGCACTTTGTATTAGATGAGAAGAAACCCTGCATTTAAATTATTCAGTCTTTAGGACTGATGAAAATTGTCAATCACCTTCTAGCATATTTAACTTATCCTGAAGGATGCTTACAGGTGCAAAAACTCACATCCAGTTTCATTTATAGGTCATGTGGTTTATTTTGTCAATGAGTGACCCTGTTCTCCTTGCCTTTTGACGTATTTTTGTGTTGCCCTGCAGATGGTGGGCAGAAATTAGGTTTTGGGTATTAAAATACTAAATTCCATTCTCTTCAAATTGACCAAACTGACAATGAAACAAATAGCATGGAAGCATGCCAGTTGTGTTCCCTGACATTAAAAAAAAATAAAAGAAAAATACACAACTGGCATGTCCTGCCTAAAGCAGGAGAAATACCACAAAGACAGGTTATTCAGTTGGTGCTAACTGGAAAGTCTTATAATAATAAGAAGAAGAAGTATTGTAATTGTTTCTGATATTTATCTAGGTATAAGAAAAAGAGATGGCATTATTTATGAAGTGATAACAAGCTCAAGTGGGGTGTTGAGAGGGAAATCCTGAGCCAGACACCTGCCTTTCCCATCCCATGGTGTAAAAAATGCTTCCTTCCCATCAGGATAACAGCCAGAGCCTCTCAGTATTTGATTAAAATAAATAAATAAGTAAAAATCTGGTGGGGGGAAGGGAGGAGGAGGTAGACAGGGGTTCCAGCCTCTGACCAGACCTGCATGCGCATACTTCCAGAAGGACAGCATAGAGATATTTCTTTATATCTAGTAGAAGTTTTCCCTAGTGCTACTGAAAGAGGCACTGAAATTCCAGGCTATGCATTTTTTTTTTCTACATCCTGCAAGTGTCTGTACCTTTTTTTTTTCTTTTTTCCTTCTTGTGAATCATGATCATTATGTTTTGAAATATCATTTCCTGCCTGACTCAGCAGTTATTTGTACAGTAAATCTGAGGAATAGGGGAGGGGACTGCTTTTTATCTGGCAAAAATTTAATGAGATGTGTGGTTCTCTCAGCTCTTAGTGGGAATAAAACTTTCTTTACAAAAGCCTCTGAGAAATTTATCCGACTGAGAGTGTCGGATTGTGCAGACTTTTTTACTCATTTACTGGCTTAAAAAAAATTCAGGCCTAGCAGTCAGTTATACTGTGTAGATGTGCAGTACACCCTAGAGGACTATGAAGCCAATGAATAGTTACCTATATATAATGCCAAGTATCTCATCCATGATACAAAGTAATCCTAATTTCTTAATGCTTTCAGAAATTCACATGTAAGGTAGCTCTGAAAAATCAAAGCTTCCATGCTAAAAATAAGTTACTGAGCACCTTGCTTAGATCTCTGTATTTCTTGCTTTATAATAAATACTTGGGAATAATTATTTTCTATTTTATACATCTATTTATGATGTTTCTAAATGAAGAAGGATTATAAGTATATAACCTGAATGTAAGCTTGTGGTTTCCTCATCAAAGTTCAGTCCTAAAATATTTTTGGACGATTTTGAAATTTATCAGCTAAAAATGAAGAAAGAAATACGGTATTGAATCTTTAAATGTAGCATGATGTCTTGGGGGAAAAAGCTGACTAATGAAAGTCAACAATAGCATGTGAAATAATCATTTATTATAGCTACATATGGCCAGCTGTCAGATGTATCTGCACTTAATTACTTAACCATTTCTGAAGATCTTTGATTTTGTTGTTGTTTTACTCATTTGAGGTGAGAAGATCATGCTGTCATTTTCATCACCAAAATCTGTACTTAAATGTAAGTTTGAAGAGTGCCTTGGAAATGTAGAAGGAATAAATCCATGCAGTTTGCCAAGAACCTGAAACAGTCTTTTCAAAGGGTACGCCCTCGCTTCTGATAATCTGGCTGTCATTTGCAACTGGGGAAATGTCAATATGAAGGACAATTCTTGTTAAAGGGCTTGGGAAAGAGAATAAATTCCTGTCTCTTGTACAGCTGTAGTATGCAGACACCAAATAATTTTGAAGATAACTTCATTGTTTAAAATCAGTTTATGACTTTTTTGTGCTCTGGAGAAGGCTGCCCAAACCAAATAGATGGGTAAACTGTTAAGTTAGCTACCTTATCAACTATGTATTGCATAAATATATCTCACTACCATCCCCATTCTTTATTTTGGTATCTAGGCCTTGGTACTTACATCCATTCTCTTATTTTCATAGCCTTCCTTTCCAACACAGACATAAGTGCTTTCCCCTCCCACCTTTTCAAGTAGTGTAGCAATACTAACATTGACTCTTAACAGTCAAACGATAGTATCTATCCTCTGGATTTGGAATTCAAACAAAATGGCGTGTTTTAAGAATCTGATTTACCTTCTCCTTACAACGTGTGTACCTGCTTATTTCTCTGCCAAGGTATCATTGCGTTACCCATATTCACCGTCACATAAATGTGTATAGCGGGGCGAGGTTTAGAAGAACCAGATCTGTGAAGGAGCAATGCACAATTGTAAGTTAAAGCCTACGATGGAAGCTGAGATGTGCTGTGCTCCCTCCCATGAGGCCTGAAGATAGAGTGGGTGGTGTCTTGGGGAAGGTTTGGAATGCTGGTATGTTTGGAAGCTGTTTCCCTGTTAGAGTTGCTGTGTCAGGGTGATGGGCTGTGTAACTAAAATGGTTCTAATGCTTGCTGATTTGAGGTCCTTGCGGCAGGTCGGTTCAGGAAGGGGTACTGCTTTATCCTTCATTAACAATGATTAGTTGTTGTATATAGAGATGCAAGTTTATTCTCATCCCTGGATTTATCAGACTCGCCATCACCAGAAAGCAGAAACCGGTCTCTTTGTTTTTAAGAAGGTCCAAAACCAAATCTTCAGTTTCACCAACGCACGGTCAGACTGCAGACCTGGAGCAGAGTGAACAATTTATTTTTTTATTATTTTTTTTTATGTCCCTGATTGTCTTGCAGTCAATTTTGCTGGGAAATAGGAATGGGATACTTGGTCTACCATGAGGACTGAGGAAATACATATACCCGCTGCTGGTATTTGTCTGCTCAGCACGTACTTACCTTATTGCTTAGCTGCAGGGGGAAAAGGTCTTGGTGAAAAGATGCATGTGCAAAGGTACTCCAGCTGTCTCTGCACAGTCCAGATCCAGGAGCATTAGCATGGAGCAATATTAACAAGGGCAGACTGGGACTGCACTCTGGTCACGCCGCCGTTCCCTGTAAAGTAGCTGGGGTTGGCAGGCAGGGCTCTGCAGCTCACCCTCAGCTCTGCCGCGGTGGCTGTGCGGTTACCAACCAGCACCTGAGTTACTGCCTGTGTGTCCACAGAGGGCTTCAGTCGTACTTTTGGGGTGTAGTCAAACTGCTAAGATGTTTGTGAAAGTGTATGTGCGTGTATACGTACGAGCAACTTGCTGCAGGTGAATTGCAGGTGGACTGAAAGTGAGGGTTACCAGCATCTCAGGGTGCAGTCAGACATTTCTGAATATCTCAGAGGCATGTTCACTATCTCTGTTCAGAGGTTTATTAACGGTGGCACCTTGATTCTCCATTGTTGCACACGGGAGTGAGTGCTATTTGCAGGACTAAGGCATTAAGTTGTATTGAACATTGCCAGTTGCAAGAATGTTAATCTCCCGCAACTCAGTTACGCTGTGATGATTCATGCTTTATACTCCAGTTGTTCCTGCTTATCTGACTGCAAAATGATACAGTAATACCATGTCATTAACTACTAATACGGTAATTCAGGAAGTATGCAGCTGAAAACCTTTAATTTTTATCGTTTCCTGTTGTCTTACCTCAGAAGAGTGATGTTTCACAATGTATTTAGGAACAACTTAAGGCCCCTGTCTTACAGGAACTGATTTTATTTTTTTGCTCAAACACCCCAGTTTTCTCCTGGTAGGTGATCTTTTTTGGACTAGGGCAAATTACAAATATAGCCCTTGCTTTCAATTTCTTTTGTTAAGAAGATTGTGACAAAAGCTGTGGCTTTGGCGGGAAACGTACTTAGTGCCATGTATGCATTCAAAGAGACTTGAGACGTTCTGGCTTCTACGCTACAGATTCAGTAATGAAACTTGAAACAACAAAATAATTTTCTCCATTTTTGTTTGCCTGAAATATTTGTATTTCTGCACTGAGAGGAAAAACATATGTAACTGAAGAGTAGCATAGTATAAGGTATATAAACACATCTTTTTCCTTCAGAAAAATTGGCCTGCTTCCGATTTTGTGTATCCTTGGATATTTTTGGAAGTTCATCAAAGAATTTATTATCTACTTGAGGAAATTAACTAGGGCTAGTTAGGACTAAATTTTGGTATTATTTATCTCAGACAGTTGGGTTTTCAATGAACTCCCCCCTCCCTCTCCTTAAAAAGCATGATACTCCAGGGTATTTTAGGGGAAAAAAATTATCAGATGGCCAAAGTTATAATCCTCTCTTTCTTCTTTTTTTTCTCTTTGATTTTCTCAAGACACAAATAAAAATGCTTTATTCAAAGTGCTACTGCCATGGCACCTGTGAATTGCAACTTGAGCCTTTCTGTTGGCTTCTGTACTCTGCTCCGGAGTCTACTCTAAGTGGGCTAACTCTCCCCAGACAATACCGGTAGCAAGGTACCCCTGTGTTTTTTTCCCATGCTGGTTTTGGCTGGGATAGTTACTTTTCTTCATAGTAGTTAGCATAGAGCTATATTTTGGATTTCTGCTGAAAACAGTGTTGATAATACAGGGATGTCTTTGTTACTACTGAGTGGTGCTTACATGGAGTCAAGGCTTTTTTTGTTTGGCTTCTCACACTGCCCTGCCAGAAAGTAGGCTGGAGGGGGCATAAGAAGTTGGAAGGGAACACAGCTGGAACAGCTGACCCCAGTTAACCAAGGGCATATGCATACCATGTGATGTTGTCATGGTTTCGGCTAGCATGGTGTTGACTTTCTTGCTAGCAGCTGGTATAGTTTTGGATTTGGGATGAAAATAATGTTGGTAGCACACTAATGTCTTTGGTTGTTGCGAAGCAGTCAAGGCCTTTTTGGCTCCTCACACCACCCTGCCACTGAGTAGGCTGCGGGTGCACAAAAAACTGCAAGGAGGCACAGCCGGGACAACTGACCCCAACTGACCAGAGAGATATTCCATACCATATGACATCGTGCCCAGTATATAAAGCTGGGAGAAGGGGGAAGGGAGAGGTCATTCAGAATGGTGACGTTTGTCTTAAAAAAAAAAAAAAAAAACCCACAACAATATATGTGATGGACCCACACTAATGTCTTTGGTTGTTGCGAAGCAGTCAAGGCCTTTTTGGCTCCTCACACCACCCTGCCACTGAGTAGGCTGCGGGTGCACAAAAAACTGCAAGGAGGCACAGCCGGGACAACTGACCCCAACTGACCAGAGAGATATTCCATACCATATGACATCGTGCCCAGTATATAAAGCTGGGAGAAGGGGGAAGGGAGAGGTCATTCAGAATGGTGACGTTTGTCTTAAAAAAAAAAAAAAAAAACCCACAACATTATATGTGATGGACCCCTGCTTTCCTGGAGATGGCTGGACGCTTGCCTGCTAATGGGAAGCAGTGAATGAATTCCTTGTTTTGCTTTGCTTGTGTGCGTGGATTTGGCTCTGATCGCATGTGTGGATTTTGCTCTACCTATTAAACTGTCTTTATCTCAGCCCACAAGTTTTTTCTCAGTTTTAGTCTACTGATTCTCTCCCCCATCCCAACTTGGGGGAGTGAGCAAGTGGCTGTATGGTCCTCGTTGCTGGATGCGGATAAACCCCAACAGACATCATGGTCAGTGTATAAAGCTGCAGGAAGAAGGAGGAAGGAAGGAGCATTCGGAGTTACGCCATTTATCTTCCCAAGTAACCCTTACATGTGATGGAGCCCTGCTTTCCTGGAGGTGGTTGAACACTTTCCTGCCAACAGGAAGCAGTGAAGTTGTGGATGCCTCATCCCTGGAAGTGTTCAAGGCCAGGCTGGATGGGGCTTTGAGCAACTGGGTCCAGTGGAAGGGTTGGAATTAGATGATCTTTAAGGTCCCTTCCAACTCTAACCATTCTGTGGTTCTGTGACCTGATACTGAAGTGTGCAAATGGTTGAAAAAGTTTGGGGCTGAAGTTGTTTGGATTAGTATTCTATATTTGCTTGCCCTGTCTTGAATTTCTTAAGTAGGCATAGTGGGTTTTTTTCTGATTTAATAGGAATCACTAGGAAAGATAAACCAGTCAGAACTTCAGCTTCTTGGAACAGTGATTTGAATTCACATGAAACCAGGGTAAACCTTTCTGTGTCTGGTTTTGTGGTGGTGTTGTTTTTTTTTTTTTTTTAAGTACAAATTATTTAAGTCAAACTTGGGGAAAAATGAGCAGATTTCAGATGATCTGGAAAACATCAGAAAACAATTGGCTCCCTGCCCTCCTGCCCCCCCACCCCCTGACCAGTAAAGATACATAATCAAAGGACAATATTTATTGACTTGAGGTAGAACTTCTGAGATTCACAATGTTTATTTTTAAGTTTCTAGTCTAAAACACTCACAACAGACAGATTTACCTGTTACAGATTTTAATATGTATGTTTCACACAGTGTTCATTCTGATGACTCCTGTTCCAATTAACATCTTCATTTTTTTGTTTAATGAATAATCCATTACTCTAGAGTTCTATTTAGCAAGACGTGGAACATAAGCTGTGGCTTGTTGAGTGATCCTTGTGAACTCAGATCTATCCCAGTAGTATCAGCCATATTATTTGATTTACCTTCAGCTATGCTTGTCTTTGAGGTTTTAATGGAAACCTTCCAGAAGCTGTTTACTAGAAAAAGAACTGCATTTCTTCAACAGCTCTTGTCTCCATGCTTTATTTATAGGTAGATCTTCATGTTTGGGCTGAGAGAGGCTGTCTTGAGGTTTATGGATTGTGATTTGGCAACAACAAAAAACTACAACTCACTAACCCAACGTGTACTATTGTGAGGTTAAAGAAAATCCTGAAATCCCCCAGGGGTAGTGTCAGAAAACAGTTAAATGGCTTGGTGTTTCGAACCCAGGTGTTATTTTACTGCCCGCATTGTTCTGCAGAGGTGGTAGGTTACGACCTTACTGTAACTAAGGTGGGATCTGTTCACCAGCAAAAACATACAAGTGTGAAGTTCACACAGTTTTTAGAAGCTGCTAATTAAAATCAAACACTTTTAACTTTGGAAAGTCTTCCTAATCCCCACCTTGTAGCTGTTTAAAATTGCATCAAAAATATTAGTATTTTTCATCACTGAGACTGTTATAGCTGAGGTTTTGACCTACAATTTTCAAAAGGAATTTTCAAAATTCACCTAACTTTCACAAATATGTCTGTGATGCCCAATAATTATTTTTGAAACTTTGTTCTGGCAGATATTTTATTGGCTTTGTAACTTGCTGGTGTAATTGTGTAGTTCTTCTGAGAGACAGTTCATGGAGTTGTAGCCCTTAAGCTTGGAAAGCTTCCTGATTTTCTTTTGTTTTATGATACTAACCAATGCAAATAGAGGCAATAGGATAGGACAGAGCAAGGGACAGAACCCACTCTAAATGAAGTTAACAATATTTTTATGGCACCATAAGGACTAACAGTAATTATTGTTACTAATGACCTCATAAATCAGACTAGGAAAAAAGTGAATAAAAGCCCTCTGGATATGAAGACTTTCTTTTGTAAACTGAGGAGAGAAACATCCTTGGATTGTATGTAAAGTCCTCTTTCACTTAAAAAAAGTTTTCATGCCTATAACATATTACAAAGTCTTATAAAACCTTTGCATTGGTTTTGCCCTTGAAAGGTAAAGTAGAAAGATCTCTATTATGTAGTATTAATGTTTTATATGGAATTGTTCTTCCCCATTTGATGTTGCAGGTTTGGTTTCAAGGAAAATCTGTACTGAAGTATCCTGATAGACATTTGCTTTCCCTCTTGCCTTTTCAGAAGCACAAAGGGGATGCAGGGGATGGCAGGGCTCAGCTTCTAAGTTGTATTCCAAAATTCCTAGGAAAGGGAAGATGTTCTCCTCTAACCTAAATCTCTGGGCCTATCTTTGCACCACTTGGGCTTGTTTAATTATTGTTTAATGTTTTTTAGCTCAACCTGATCAAGAAATTCTATAGCAGTTATTTGGAAAATTCATTCATTAACAGGGCTGTATTTTCAGATGTCTTCAGCTCCCCACAGTAACCATGAAAAGTCTTTGCTTTTTTTCAGCTTTTGTTCTCTTCTGGGCCAATCTCAGATAAAGCAAAGATCAAAACCATAATGTTTGATGATGACATGTGGGGGCAATAGTTTGTTTTGTGGATAGAGACAAGAGGGATACCTCTTATTCTTAACAGTTAACAGTATCAACCCAATAAATTGCTTTAGATGACACTGTCACTTGTGGTTTTTTAAAAAAAATAATCTGGTACCTATTTAATAATGAAAGACCTGATCTGACTTCAGAGTAACAAAACTTACTGGGCTGCAAGGGCAGCATATAGGTTACAGCACCTTCATTTTTAGTCAAAGATACAAGGTTTTGTATTAATGGTGCAATATTATCTTAATTGTTGTTTTGCTTACTGGAATGCATTTCTTTTGGAAAGGACAGTAAGAAATTTCTGACTTTGTATAGGTGTTGTTTCCAAATTTTATATCTTGTTGAAGCTTCTTATCTTAATTATCTTATCAAAGCAGGAGATTTGGGAATGACAAGAATATTCCATCAGGAAACATCCTGTTATCTAAACATTTATGAGATCTATAAACCCTTGTTTGCTTTAGAATTCATGTGTTTATCTAAATGTGATCAATTTATGTGTTTCAAAATAGAGTTAATTAGGCTGTTATATGAATATAGCAAAATAGTATGTTTTAGGGGATTTAGAATCCTCTTAAGCAAAGCCATTAAAAAAATAAATCTAAGCACACTTGTACTTATAATTTCTTAGCATACCTAAACTATGTTATCCTGGATCACCACTCCCTGTGCAGTGGTTCCACCCAAGACACAGAAATCCTGTCCTGTTTTTTAATAAACTAATGGAGTCTATGACCTCATCAGATCATTGCACTTCATATTTTCTTTTATTGAATGTTCATGGAGAAAATATCTTTGAGCAGGGTCCTTTCCCCTACTTCCTACTTTCCTTCTGGAAATACGGGACTTGAATCTGAAGCAGCAGTGTGGGTGCATTTGAAGTACAGGGTTGGGAAAATGCTCTCTAGTTCCAGTGATTTTTGTAATGTTCTCCCAACAACAAGGCTGAGAATAGGTGCAGGCCCCTGTTCTTGCTAATCTGTTAATGGCATGGGATCATGCTCCCTCAAGGTGATGATGCTTTGGTGCAGAGTAGGAGACAGTGGTGTCCACTGTCACTATTACCCATAGCTGGTAACAGGAGGCCAGGTCCACTCCAAGCCAGCCCTCATCTGACAGACCACGTTCAAATATGTGTGGATGAGAACAGATTACTACCATGACTGGGTCTGGTGTGGAAGCAATATACTTCCTGGTCTTCCAGCGTGAAGCCTGAAGAAATAAATCTGCCTGGGGCCCAAGCTGACTCCATGCAAGTCCATGGCACACGTGTCTGTGTTTTGGGAAGTCAGTATAGGCATAATGAGGTGGTTTTGTATGGAGACAGCGGTGGTCCTGAGCAGCTTGTGTTCATCTCAGCTGCTGGACTGCATCCAGCCTTGTTCCTCAAGAGCTATGTCAGCACATAGGCACCATGCTTCCTAACCTTGCTGTTCTTTGAGATTCTTTTCATTTGTGGTGTGAGTTGTGCTGCAGATACATGGGACATCACAATTCCTATGCAAAAATCAGCCTGGATCCCTTAGTAGCTGTTAGCTTGGATACTACACTATTTTAAAAAAATAATATTTAAAAAAAAATAATTAAAAAAACGTATTTCAAAGAAGGGAGTCCTGCTAAAAAGTCCAAACAGAAGCCACAAGACTTCAGGCAAAGAAACATTGGTATAATGGAGCATAGAGCAGAGCTAAAAACTAAATCAGTGGTATTAATAGGAAAAAAAGCATCGGTGAATGGTTTAGCAGGCTGGTCAAGAATAAGTATGAGAATTTGAGAAGTTCTGGGAAGTTTTTGTTTGGTTTTTTTTTCAGCTCATCTTTTGCTTTTAGAGCTGGAAACTTCCTTGGTTGACAGCCCAGAGGAATATTGATAGGCCCAGAAGGGAAACTCTGCCTGTCTTAACTATGACAAAATCTTTGAAGAGAGACACAGGAATAATATCAGCACTTTCAGAAAGCAGAACAACACTCTGGAGTACTGAAAATGTTTCAGAGAAGCTTCCCAGTGGGGATGTATGAGGAGTTTAAAGAGGGCATGTGAATTCACAGAAGGGAACTAAGTTGTCCTTTTACCTTTCTGTAAGGTGGGGAGTTACCTGTGGGGAGCTATTCTAGTAAGCTGACAAACTTTTTAAGGAGGTAATTAATGCGAGGGGAGAGGGTAGCATCCAGTGATGGGACTCATTTCCCACATGAACCAAGCACTTCCTCCAAGGAGCTGAAGGGGGACAGGCTCCAGATAGATGGCTGTTGGCATTTTGGGCTCTTTTATAGCTGCCAGATAACTCAGGATCTGATTGCATGGGTGAAGTTCGAAATTCACCTTAAAATGTCCTAAGAACAATCTTTGTCCTGTGAAGTAATTCTCCTCACTCAGGGCGTGAGCACAGAACTCAGCAAGCATGTCAAATGAATGGCACTTGTTAGTACTTCAGAGGCAGGAGAGAAACTTTTTATTAAATATTTCAGTGTGGAAAATGGAGATTCTGGAATAGTAATATTGTCAAGCTTGGAGGTTTCTTGCATGTTAACCCCATGTGGAAAGCCAGCTGATCCATACGTGGCAGAAGCAGTCGGTACCGCACCCAGGGATTCAGGCTTTGGAATCAGCCATGTATTTCACATGTAAAATGGAATAGCCATTATACTGTTCTTTTTCGTGTTCTATGATATTTGAAGCTGTCTATGCATGACATGCATAGTCAAAATATGTGACGAATGGCTGAAATACGTATTTTTGTGTCTTATAGTATCCATGATATCATGGATGACTGCAGGATATCCTACAGCCTTAAAAACTATGCTAATAACACATGTTGTCTGAGTGACGAAACCGCTTTTTCTAGAAAAGAGAGTATTGTGGGGAGAAAGCAGGGATGCAAGGAAATTTTCAGCAGTGCAAATGTAATTTTTACATATATGTGTACTCTGTAAAGACATGAGCAGTTGACTTTTAAATTCGTTATGAGGACTTGTAATGGTTGATCCAGGAATGTATAATGGAAACTTGCAATAACGTATTACCTGCCAGATGTCGGCAAGGACATGAACCTCCATACAGAACAAAATATAATAGCGGAGGAGTGACTTCTGGCTTTGCTTTTTCTTTATTCATTTTCATTTCTTTCAAGAAATGCTTTAGCATCTTCTGTTCAAATGGATCTCATTGATTTTATTTTTTTTTTTTTGTATGCTATTATAAATTCAAATACATAGTGGCTTCTAGAGGTTCTTGACAGAATCAAATTAAGGCATACTGCACTTGATGGACCTGTAAATAAAGAGCTCTGCTTTCACTACTATTTCAATCAATGAATATCCATTAAGTAACAGGGGAAGAAAATAAGCACATTTTTCCTTCAGTTGTAGACTGCTGGGTTGTCTGAGGGATAGGAACGGAAAAATGTGTTTGAAATCATTGTGTTAAAAAACAGAAAAATAACAAAAAAACCCCAACCACAAAAAACACACCCTGTGTTTTGGTGCAAGATTGTTCAAGGAAAGCCCTTTATCAAAGATTGTTTCAGCTGGAAGTAACTAACAGCTGTTTCCCAGCAGTATTGTTGCTGGGTGTGCAGCCGCACATGACTGCATGAAGTCTTCCACTTGTGCATTTTTTCCCCCCATATTCTAGGAAAAAAATAGTAAATTATGCAAGGCTTTTATTGCTCAGACTTCATTTAAGCTTTTGCAAATTTAGGGCTTAAAGTGCATACAACTTGGTATCCTGATCCTGTATGTTTTCCTGGACTTTTGCAAATGGAAAATTTTTTTTTTATTATTTTTTTATTTTTTTTGGAATAACTGGAAGAGTCAACCAGGAGATTGCTGCACCTGGTGGCAGTGCCTGTGAAAGCACCAGTTAATCTCTGTATGTGTAGTAAGCTAAGATCCATTTGACCTCTTTAGTACTCTAAAGAGTAGCAGGATTTCTATTTCTCAGCAAAAATTCTGAGATGAAATAATGCATATTCTTTCTCTGCTGCTGTCTTATCTACTGTCGATTTATGCCTCTGAGTGGTGGAAAGTGGCCTTTATCAGTGGTCATGATAAGAAGACTCATTCTTTACTCTTAAATTTGAGATACCAGTGTGTCTGCTTTTTGTTTCTACCTTCTGTATTTTTTACGTTCTGATTGAAACAGATACACTGTTGTTTAATCATTTCTGCTTACAAACACGTTTTTATTTATTTTTTTATTTAAAGACATGACTGCTTCTGTTAACAATACCACTTATCCAGAGAGGAGTAAAAAAGTAATAATAATAAAATATTTATTTTTCTGAAGCAATTACTTTATAGCAGACATAAGGTCTTGTGTTAGATGGATATTCTGAAAATGCAAAGCAACACAAACTCAGTAATTTGTGGTGAAGTCCAAGGATAGCAGTCAGGAAAACAACCCATAAAGCACATGGACAAAACCCCCATACACCACAACTCTGATGTTACAGAAATGTGAAGCAGAACCAAGTGCAGATAGATCTAGTGAAAAGCCTTTCATAGGTAACGTGGTAAACGTGTGAAGAAAACTGACCCAAAATTTATGATATAAGCTGCTTTGATTTTTTTTATATTTATTTTTAACTTGGCTGGTAAGAAAATTTTATGTGGTTTGTTCTGCCTCCCCTGCCAGTTTTAAATTCTCCCGTGCCCTATGTTTACATTGCCAAGCAACAAGTATTTCCTCTCCCTGTTGCTGGTACCTAATTCTGTTCTTGAGATCAAGCCAGGTGAGAACAGTTCAGGTTTGTATATAACATTTGTATTAAGGTCATAGTTTGAAGCATTTTTATAAGAGATGACATATAAAAGTAGGTTGTTTGATAGATAATAGCGAAACAATTTCTCAAAATCAAAGAAAGCGATACCTCTATAGTTTTAAAATAACTTCATAATTATAATTGTATGTTAATTTTTATTTTAGTTTTCAGTTCCAAAACAGTATCTAAGAGAAATTCAGGTGCTTTGCATTTCTGCAGTCATTGACTCTAGTTAAGGGACTGTTTAGGAACTGACATGCGATAGTGAAGTTAATTGACCTGAAAAGGCATTTGCAGTAATTTTATTGGTAGCATTGAAAAAATGAATCATAGTTTTAAACCAGCTTCTCCCAATTTGGGAAATTGTCCAAGTTGTTAAAATAACAACAGTGGTGCATTTCAGAAGGCAACAATTTGAGTCATCAAGCACAGGGAGAGGCGTCCTGCTGTACACAATGCAGAGGTTTTAAAGGTGTGTAAATGCTGATGGAGGAGGAGGAGGAGAGGCTGGGGCAGTTCAGAGGATGTGAATCCCCACACCTAAAGCCCCCTCTTCAGGTCTCAATCTCTAGCCCTTGTCGTTGCCTAGTCATTATTTCAGATCATTAAGGTTCTGTGTGTTGATTTCAGGTAAGGCTAAGCTGTGAGCTTTAAAAGTCACCATGGACCAACTCGAAGTCAGTGCTTTACGGGCAGCCAAGAGCAAAAGGAATGCAGGGATGGGTGTAGCAAGCAGTTGTGTGCTACCCTCCACTGGTGGGGACACAGACCGATGGTAGTCCTTCTGACGGGGGGGTTGCTGTACCAGGGCTTTGCTGATTAAAAGGCCAGGTGTTGCAAATGCCAGGACTTGTGAAATACAGAGAAAAGAATAAAATCTTGTGTGGCGGTGTGCTTGAAGGGAAGGGAGGAGGGAGACAGGAGACTTTATTTCATATTTAGAAATAAGCCTTTTATTTCTTCAGAAGTTGTGCCCAACAAGTCATGTCAAAACAATGAAATGCTGTCCCTGTTAAGTTAAGGAGTTTAATGGATGATTTTGGGGCTTAAATTTCTGTGGCAGGAATTATTACAAGTATATGCTGAGTGCCAGCGCATTAAATTGCTGATTAAAAGTTAGATTAGTTTTCAAACGATGGAACAGTGAGAAGAAATGTTTTTCTTTGGAGGTGAGGAAAGAAGAGAGGCTTGTGTAGGTGTTTAACAGCATAATGGTGTGTTTGCTAATAAGATTCTTGCTAATTTTAGTGCCATTACAGCAAATGCTGTGATACCCGTATAGCAGTAAGAACAATGCAAAGAACATTACCTGCCAATGTTAGCTGCTTTGCACTCGTTCTCATGGGAATTTTGGATAGGCAATATATTCAGTAGCATCTGCAGAAACATATTCACAAACACCACATATGATTTTGAACTAATTGTGGTTTTTTTGTTTTGGTTTTTTTCCTCACCCTATCTTCCTTTTATACACAGTACTTTTCTTCTCCCTTTCTTCTTTGTGGGCTTGACCATTTCCATTACTTATTTCTGCTGAGGCTGGTAAGCTGGTTTGATGCATTCAGCAGTCAGAAGTGCAGTTCCGTGTGTGTTTGTGTTGGCTGAGTAAGCAAAATGAAAGAGGCTGACTGTGAAAGTGAAAAGGTGATTTACGCTGGTGTCATAATGCTGTGCAGTAATAAAACACAGGGATTGTTGGACACACATTATATTGTGCAATTATATAATTATAAACAATATAATTGGAGGCAGTTGAGCTTGAATGCAGCAGGCTGTTATTTAGCAATCATATCTTTCAAGGCTCATTAAACGCAGATTTATATACAAAATAAAAGCTTTGCTCTATAAAGGCTAAATATGTAGTGGCATTTATTCACCAAAACGTAATACATAGATCTAAAGCTGTCAACATCTGTAATGGATTTAGTCAGTGGTTGTAAATGAAGTTGTTCAGTGGGTATGACAATACTGAGCTCTTTGCCTTTATTTAAGGTATTATTTCTGTGACTGCCTCTGTATGTCCGGTTTGGAAGGCTAAAGAGCCTGCATATATAGCTGCGATCTTGGATTTTGAAATCTGACAAACTGGGACACTACAGATGGTCAAAGTGCTTTGAAAGGTAACAAAGATCTCTTGAAAATCATCAGTATTTTGGGCCTATGTTAATCCTTTAAGTCTTTTTAATTTTGAAATGATGAATGAGCTTATGGGGAAGAAAATCAAGAAGATCAAATATTTTGTTGCTGTTAGTCTACGTCGTTTAGGGTTTTGGTGGTTGTTTTTTTTTGTGTATTTAACTTAATTATGTGAAGTAAAATAGATTTTTTTTTTTATTTAAAAAAATAAAGGGAGGAGAATCTTAGGAGGTAAGAGGAAAAAAAACACAGAAGAACCTCTTAAGGTGCAAAGATCTACGATGTATATAGTGTCTCAATCCAATTCAAACTTTTAATAGTTGACAGAAGTTTGGAACATAAATGTATATTTAAATGTATACAAATAAGCTCAACTTTAGGTGCTTAAATATTTTTGTTAGGTTTTTTTAGTATCTAGAATTCCCACTGACTTGTTAACAGATCCGTGAAACAACTGTGTAAATAACTAAGAAATGTTCTTGAAGGAAACCCTACAGGCCTCATATCGGGGTACAGCTATTGTGAGAGTACAGCTCGGCACTACAAAGCATCTGACTCACATGTGCTAGAGACACTTTTATATTGTTTTCAATCCACACGTGAATTTTTAAATGCTCAGTACTAATGCTTTTCCTGACATGTTGGTAGCTCCAGTCTCATTTTGGAATTCTGGGCGGTGTGTTTAATTTTCATTCCTTCTTTAAGTGACTGACAGAAGCCTGGCAGATGCAAGGCTCCTACGAGCGTTGGGATGCCTCTGATTACACAGAAGGACTGGCATGATGCAGCCACTGCATCGCTGTTTCCAGCACACATGGTACCCCACCTTAGCAGGTTGTGGCTGTCAGCCCTTTAAGGAGCTACTGCGTTTTCCATCATTAGCTTTCACTTTGCTGCATCAGAAATGTGTCTGCACAATAATTGCAGTTTACTTGAGTTCACGTATGGCACTGGAAAATGTTAATTAATATAGCATGAGAGATTGTAGTTAACTGTTTTGAATACATGTGAAATATTGTGCTGTTGATGACTTTAGCAACTGTGTCTTAGTTTTAGCCTTTGGTAACTGTGATGCAGAGCTGTATTTCGGAGCTGCCTTCCTTTCCCCGCTCCTGCCTTGTTTGCTTATGTATCCAAATGTGTTAACTCACAGTGTTTCTCAGAGTCATGTTAGTGAATTAACAAGGTCCAGCTTCTTGTAACACCATTCCAAAACACTGCAGTCTTTCATTTAGAGATAAAGCATTCCCAAATGCAAGTCGTGAAATTAAAATGTTGCTCAGTAAGGCTCCTTTTGTTTGCTTTTTCTTTAATTAAAAAGAAAAAAAAAAAAATTTTTTTAGTAATATAGGGACAGATGCTCTAACAGTCTTGACTGGCTCCACTGTAAAATGATATTGCAACATTACCACAGTGGTTTGCTGGAGGGTTTTTTACTTTCTGTCCTTTAGGCAAATGTAAATTCCTATACAACATACAAAGCAATGGAGATCACGTTTATTAAGAATTTCAGGTTTAAATCTTCAGTGGTAAACTATTGTGATCTGATAAGTTGCAGGAGTGCCTCAAGAAATTAGTTGGGTTGTTTAATTTGATTTGGTTTTTTTGTGGACATATATATTTTGAAACTGCCAACTCATTTGTATGTTCTGCAGAATGAGTGGAAACTCCTTAAACATTCTATCTAGCTAGTCTCTTAGGTTTGGGTAGTTGGCTTGGTTTGTAGGATTGAGAGTTTTTTTTTCTTTTTCAGAAGACCATAGATAATGAACCCTAGCTAGAAACAGCCTTGGAAAATCTTGTATTGCACATGTTCATTCTGTATCTTCTGAGTGCATAAGCAGTGCGTAACTCAACCTTTCAACTTTTCAATTATATTAAACTCCATTTTAAAAGAAAATACTGAGTTATGTTAATCAACATTGCCTTTTTTGTTTCTATCTAAAGTTTTCTCCTTTCAAATAATTGCCAGTAGTCTCCTGGTGTGCTGGATAAAATAGTAATCCCTTATCTAGTGTTTTATGGCATTTCATGGCTAGGAAACAGCAAAGTGAAAATTTATCTTGGTTGATCACTGCAGCAGAGTGTGCTGGCTTGTATGACATGTAAAAAATTAAAGTTAGACCCCAAAACAAGAACTCATCTTTCCACATGTGTTTTGGTTTTGTGTTGCTGTCTCCTGATGCACCACTGTTATACAGTAATTGGTATATCACAGGGTTTTATCACCGTATGGGCTGGCATGAAGGAGCAGCCCTGTCATGGGATTTCTCTTAACGTTCATGTTAACTACCTCTCCACCACAGGGATCCCCACAGGGTCTTTGGTGTCTTTGACTTTTGGTGTTTTGGTGTTTGTCTCCCCTTTCACAAAGGAGAGCAGGTAATCCTCCAGGACATCTAGTTTTGCCCAGCTTAGCCCATCACAACTTGCTCATTGGGAAGATCTGCACAGGGGCAGAGCAGTGCCTGAATAAGCCTGTGTCTTTAGAAACAGTGTGGTATCTGAACTTTTGCCATTTCCCATACTTCAAGCAGGAAATTAATGTCTTAGACATAGTGGATTAATAATTTAAAGTTGAGGATCTTTATCCTCCCTCAAATAACAATTTAAAGCAATATATATACTGTAAACATCCAACAACTTTAAGAGGACCATGGAATAGCAGTGCATGCTGAATAGTCCATGTCACTCACTGAGCAAATTACTCTTTTTGGAAGCTTTAACTCTTTTAAGAAATTGGGTGCTTGTTTGGGTGACTTGCATATTATTCTAATTGTATTCATATCAGCTTTTGAATAATACATTTCCTACTCTTAAGGTCTAGCCCAAAGATGATAGAATGTTTTTGTAAACAGTTGTACTGCAGAAAAACAACACTGAGCACATCTAATAGGATTCATGCAAGGATCTTTTCCCTCATTAGTATTGCATAAATGCATGCTGTGCCCTGAAAGGTGGTGGTCTTTTGAAAGAAAGAGAGAATGAGAAGATTGAGTCATGAACTCCATCTTGATATAAAAAGGAAAGGTTATTTCACTTCTGTATATGAGGAAACACAAGTTTTGAAATTAAAGAAGGAAAGTATTGTGTATTAAATGTGTGTGTGAATTTTCAAGGTAATGTTTTAGCTAGATGAACGTATGTATCAATGATTCAATAGGTTGCTAATATATTTCCATTGTACTGAGGTTGATTCATAAACCTTCCTCTAATCATAAATGCAATCAAGAGAAAGGCACTATAGATTTAAAAAGTAGTGAGTAATATTGCTAAAGAAATTATAAATCTTAAAGCGTAAAGAAAAGACTTTTTCTTCAGTCTTTAGCAAATAGAGGATAAAGATGTAGTAGCTGTGTCTGTGTTTATCCTGCTACTCACCTTTTAAAATGTCTCAAGACCCTCATAGGAAGAGGCTACGAAAGCCCTTCTCAGTTATGGCTGTTACTAGAGCAGAGCCTGCTCAGGTGCCTGAACCATGCACTGAAATTCACAGGACTTGTGCATCTTCGGGGAAAAGCAGAGAGCCACCCTTCTGAGAATGGCAGAGAAGTAAAGGAGCTGGTTTCATTTCCTGCTCCTAACAATTAAAAAGACAGAGGTTTGACTGCTTCTAAGGACCTAATGCAAATATTACTTCAAAGTTATTCAAGCCGCAGAAGAAAGGAAATGTAAAATGAAGTATAGTTCACATACTGGGGAGAGAAATTAGCTTTGGATTGTTTGAAAGAAGTGGATGCGTTTAAGCTGAGCTGCAGAGCATTGTCCAGCTGGCTTCAAGCTCATCTGTTTTGATTGAAATGTACCCTGTTATAACAGCAATCAAGTGATGGAAACCAGCAGAAGGGGCTATGTGTAACTCTCCTCTCATATGAATGTCTAAGCGTGTGACAAGACAATTTGCTTGCAGGCAATATCAGAAACTTGAAGGTCTTTAATTGGTCCATTAGAAATCTTCTCCTCCCCCCCACCCCTCAAGTCATTTATTCAGTTCTCCTTCCTCTTTTTACCATGCAAGCACACTGTGACAACAATAGTCCTGAGGAAATTTCCTGATGTATTATAAACCAGATTGTTCTTTTTTCCCTTGCAGCACTTAGCACAATGTTAGTTTTTACTTTCTTGTTTGCACTTGGCTATGTGTCAACATGGCTCACCACCAAACAAACAAATAAAACCATGGAAATAATCCCTTCTCTCAACTCTTCCAAATAACTGCTTTTTTTTAATTATTATTATTATTATTCCCTCTTATAGTAAAAAAAATTGATGCCTATAATCCCTACCCAAGGCAAGAAAAGGTGGCCTGCAGAATATCTTTTGTCATTCAGGCACTGCCATGCCTCCCTATCAAGTTAATGAAAGTTCTGCCTCTCACTTGAGTAGAAATGGGGTTGAGCCTTTGCTTACTGACCTCATTCTGATGCAACAGAGTTCCCTGCACCTTTATGACCAAGGGGAAAAATAGGAAGGCCGACGTTAATATAGATTGAGTAAAAAAAAAAATCAATGTTGGGTGTCATAGGTTAAACTTTTCTGACTTGTCTATCTTTTCCTAGCTTACCCTGAAACCTGATCTCTTGTACTGCTTAAGTGGCGTCAGTTTAACAGTTTAAGTCAGTAGTGGTGGATTCATGTTTTGTGCTTCATTTTGGAGACAGTTCTTTTGACTTTACTCTGGGCGAGGAACGATCTGTGGAAAGGAGCAAAGATGAAAAGTGGAAGTAAAGAAGGGGGGCACATTTTCCTTTCTAGTCTTTGCAGATTGGTTCAAAGGGCACCATAAGAATTTATGTGTACAATTTTTTGCCATTGGTAAACTTCAGGGTTTTCTGTAAACCTTCCTGAGATACTTCTTATAACTAAATTCTGAACCTCAGTGAACAGTCTGTGTCAAGATTAAAATGAGATAGGATATTGATTAGGAAATGGAAGTTATCCATAAGTATTTGAATTGTAACAGAAAGCAAAAAGAAAATTGTGGGATGCTAAGTTCTCTGTGGTGACAGAGTACTTTTTGTTTTTCCCCACAAAAATCTGTGGTTTGTTAGCCTGTTCTAAAGAGCGCAAGATTTCATCACAGGTAAAAATGTATTGCTTCATTTTCAACAGGTCAAGTTTTCTTCAGATTAAGGCAGAACTGTGGCTCATGGACATCTGATGTGATAGGTAAGTTGATTTTGACATGTCTTGTTACATTACTGCCACATGACAAATACTGACCTTGATTATGCTAGTGTAAGTACAAACTATAGACATATTATCTTGCTTATTTTTCATTTACGCTGGTGGAAGTGAAATGAAAATTTACTTCCTTTCCCTCTCTCCCAAATGACACTTCAAGGTTTAAATAACTATTAATGAGCTCTTTATCCAGAAACAATGTACAGCAGGAGATAAGTGAATGCAAAAAGTAACTTCAATATACCTTATCTCTTTAGATAAGGTGGTAAGATATTTAGTATGAAAAAGGATATTTGGGTTTATGGGGAGACAGCTCAAAACTTGGTGTAATTGATGCACAGTCCACATGCTTATGGAGTAATAAATAGCTCTTTGGGTATGGTAATAGTCAATGATGCTGAATCACTTAGTGGCACTGTTTCTCTTTTCAGCCATTTAATCAGATGGCAGTGTTGTAAAGAAGGTATCCAAGCATGTCGCCAGTACATAAAGGAGAGGCTAAAGTAAGGGTAGAGTCTGAGTTCATGGAGTTTTGTTATTCATGGCAGTTGTTTAATACTTAGGGCAGAGATCTACAGACCCATTTAGTCTTACAATCGTGAAACAGTGGTGTGACCAAGCAGGAGTTTTGCTTACCCTGTATGTGACGTTGCTCCAGTTGATTTGATTTAAGACTGAGTGAGGCTCTAGAAACCCTCTGTCACAGGGACATCCACTGTGGAAATGATTACTGGAGGGGTTGTGGCAGTCAGAAGCAGTTAGGCAACTGGGGGTGTCCTGCACTACCTGTGTCACTCGGGCAGATGCATTGTGGAGAAGTGTATTTAATCGGATACAGTTGGCCTGACAAAGAAAGTTTCACTGAAACATGCAGTAGAAATTTCTAAGTATGCGGAAAAAAAAAAAAAGGAAATGACAAATAGCTATTAGTTTGTCATCTTTGAAATCCAGTTTAGAAGGGTGCTTAATGATGTCATTTTTCAAGTCACAGGGTAACTTCTGTAGTCTAGACAAGATATATATTCCTGATAGGATTTTGAGTTCTATTTACAATACATGTTGTTGTCTACATTCAGTATTTTTATTGTGTAGGATTTAAAAATGACAATAGGAAAAAATGTAAGTGCTTTCTCTACTAGTCTGAACATGATGATAAATTTCTAGAACTTTGTTGATACTTCAGAGTTTTCTTTTTATAAAGCTGTGTAAGAGAGAGTTTAATTCCATTCAGTCTGTTCTACTTTCATCGCTTCTTTGCAAGGTATCAAATATGGGGGGTTTTAACTTGCATTTTTCACTCATTTTGGTACAGACCATCAAAGGCAAACTGGTGGCACTAGTGCAACACTGGTATGATGAAATGTCAGTAAATTTAATAATAGAGACTGTAAAATATATAACAATATTTCTAGCACCAGAAGAGTTTGTCATACAGATCTATGTGTTTCATGTGGATTGAGTGGCTTCCTTATTGTCAGTATGCTGTGATTTATAGGTCAGAAACTCATCCTTTTCTAGATAAAATAATCCTTAGTTTAGCTTTCTGTGTCTGTGTAATACCTTGTGATAAATTAGACAGGCAGGCATTTAACATGGTCTGAGCATGAATTCCTCAAATGAGAGGTGCACTCATTGCAGGAGTACATGAGAGAAATTGGTGTTCTATCTGCATGTTGTGTAAGTGCAATTGGTAACATTGGATCAAATGGGTATATTTTTCTATCTATATGTTGCCTTTTATTATGGATTTGGTAAATCAGTTCTTGCTTGTTTGTGGGAAGGAGAAAAAGGAAAAATGGTGCTGCAGAAATACGGGGATCTTTTGTGCCTTGCAGAAATAGAAGGATTCATCTCAGCAGAGGATACTCCATGAGCTCCTCTTTTCAGAAGAGGTTTTCTTCTTTGTGTCAGTGTGTGTATGTCAAAAGCTCCTCTGTATCATAGAAGATGTAGGCATTTAATAGATAGAACCTTCCATAAAAGAGGCTATGTTTACTGGGTCAATTTTTCCATTGCTGTGTCAGGAACAAGTGTCCAATGTTTCAGAAGGTCTGAGGAAATGACATACAAATTGTGCTGCAGGCTGACACTGGAAGCACAAGGGTGGCAGAATAATAATCTGTGACACATGGATAATGCTGTCAAGCCATGAAATACACTTGAGATTTTTCAAAGTAACATTATTAATGTCCTAAAAAAAAAATCAAGAAAACAGATGTCAGCCAGTGGATTTGATGTGTATATAACTCATTATGTGGGGAGAGGATTGGAGAGACTTTTATTCTTGGAAGACAAATAGCACTTTGCTGAAAAGGGAAGGCAGGCATGAGCAGCTGGTTGAGGAAAGAAAATTACAGCAGGTTGGAAATAGGAAGCTGAGAGAGGAAGAGTCCAAAAGTGAGAGCTCAGTGGCAGAGGTTATAGTGGAGGAGATACAGTGAGAAGCTGGTGGGGATTGGAAAGTGAAGAAACACAGTTAAAACCATCCTTCGTTGTCCCTGGCTCGGAGCATTGGGCTTCTCTTGCTCTTAGTGATTCATTACCTTGATACATTCTGTTTTAATTACTGGTTGCATGGCTTGAACAGAGCAAAAGGACAAAGGGGTTGAAAACAGAATCATAGAGGTCAGGTTCAGGCAGGTCCTCTAAGGATGACCAAAGAGAATCTAATCTGCTGAAGAAAATTGTGAAAAGTTGCTTAGCTGTTAGGGAATAATGCTGATAACTGTATGCTTAGAAAATGAAAGAGCACCATCCACGTGTATTTCAAAAGTACAGGAGAGATGCTGCAACAAGGTAAACTGTGCAGTGAACATGCACTTATGTAAGAAATCAGAGCAAATTGACCAAGTTAATCATCCCAAGATGATCCTAATATACTTTACACATTTTCATTTGAAAAAAGAGGCTGCCTTAAAGTATATCGTGGAGAGCCTTGGTTGTTCTTTTTTCTTGTTTTTTGGGGTTTTATTTTTTTATTTTTTTAACACAATGTCTTTAAAATGCTTAGCATGTGTTAATCAGAATAACTGAACACATGAAGGAATTTAGAAATATCCAGGGTTTATTCTATGCAGTATTTTTAAGGGATTTTTTTTTCCTATATTGCTTTTCTTTTAACGTTGATTATTAGAATGTTTTATACAGTGTTTTCACTATTTATGGTTCAGCAGCCATACGTTGAGTACTGTTCTGCACAGAGATCAACCAGAAGTTGAGGAAAAATGAAATAATTTTGTAGTGGGGAAAGAGCTCCTGAAAACAAGACTATTTCTGTTCTGCCAGTGTTGTTTCTATTGGGGGGTGGGGGGGCAGGACTGTTATATGCAGAGCTTCGGAGAGATGTCAGTAAAAATAACAACCTGGCTATATGTGTGGTAAATACTTAAGACTGGAGGCCGTTTTATTATCTTTTTTTTATGTGTCTGTTGTTGGGGTTTTATTTTAGTTAATGATATTCCGCTTGATGTCTCATTATTTTCCTCCTTTGGTTTCATGGCAGCCTACCAGTTAATGTTAATGGCTTTTTCTTTATGTAATCTCATAAGGTCATCGTCTGATGGTGGTGACTAAGTTCAGATAAATGTTTCCATAAATTGATACCTTTTTTCAATTAATATGGGCACACTGAAAAATTGGAGAGCACTTACTTTCATCAAATGGTATAGATCATCTAAGGTAGACCTTTGAGACATATATAAAGTTTTCAGCCTGTTAGACTGAACAGCCAATCAGAGTTCTTGGCAAAAATGTAACTATTTTTGTTTTAAAAACCCACAAAACCAGAAAAAAGCAAAACTGGCCAGTGAGGACTTGGAGAGTTAAAAAAAAAAAAAAAAAAAAAAAAAAAAACCCCCTTCCCACCTCAAAAATCCTTTTGTCTGAGGCGTCATGTTTATTAAATGGTGTTATTAATTTGGAGAAGTAAAAAAAAAAAAAAAAAAAAAAGCAAATGCCCTTCTCCATCTCAAAACCCCTCCAAAGCTAGTACACTCACTTCTGCAAATATCAAAATACGTAGGTGTTAAAAAACAGTATTATAGTAAAAAAAACCAAAACCAACAAGTATGAGTCTGTGGGGAGTGGAAATGGCTGCTGAGTTAATCAGGTGCCTTTAGAGAACTTTAGGCAAGTACATGAGAAAGTATTTAAGTTTGTATGATGAATGTTGAGCAACTCGTGGATGCGACCGAGGGTTCCTTGCTCCATGAATGAGCCACCCAGTGTTGGCTGGGCTGCAACAGCAGGGAACCCACCCTTGGAGCTCAGGTTGGGAGCCACAGTGTCAGCTGTCAGGCTGCTCATTGAGTGGAGCTGAAAAACTGTGTTTCTGCAGTAATCCGCCCAGAGGTGGATCACTGATGCTGTAGCATAGGAAAAGAAGGATGGTGGAAAACAGAAAGAGATGCAAAAGAGAACCAATTCTTGTGTGATCAGGTTTGTGCATGAAACTTTTCCTTTGCGTGCCTTCTCAGCAGTACTTGGTCCTGTGGAGCAACGTGTGAAGCAAGCTGATCGTCAACCAGGAGGGAATCCTTGCTTATCCTTCCTATTTTGTGGCATCAAAAGTGCAATTTGGAGCAAGACCAGGGTCAAATTTTAATAAACTAGCGGAGTAGTCTGTATCTTCTTACAATGAGGGTACGTACTGCACTTAGCATCTCATCATGTTGGCTAGCAGCACATATTTGGCTGAGCCTTTGTTTTGATACACTCTTCCACGTGTCCCTGCGTTCAGATCTACACATGTTGTAACGTTTGTACTATGCTGAATTAGCAAGAGTTCCTCTATGAAACTTAGCTGTCTGCTCCAGCAGCTCCTTTGGAGTGGATGGAACTGAAGAGGGTGGCAAAGCTTGCTATTTTCAAGGAAAGAAATAATGGGAAATATTGTAAATGACTCTGTTTCCAAATAAATTCATCACAGTGTGAGAGAAATCCTCCTGAAGAGCTGAGATAACATACTTTACCTTTTCTTAGTCCTCACCCTGCTACCAGTGGATCCTTTGAGTTTGGCTGGTGAGTTGCTGGCTGATGCCATGGCTCAGCAAATCACCAGGCTCACATTCTTAAAACCTTAGTGAGAATTACGCATATGCTGAAATGCTTTTTGCTACATAATCACGTAAGTGTGAGCACAAAATGTAACGTGGCCTTAACTGTTATCATAAAACTTAATTTTGTGTGAAATATTCTGTGTTTGAAAATGGAACAAATTTTAAAAGGTCTAGCTTTCACTTATGCATACATGTCACATGTGTACCTCGTAGACTGGGTTTGGAAGTTATACCACTAACACCTCTGGAAGATGCCATTTAACAAGTTTCAAGTTGCTTCCAGCACTGGGTCATTATCATTTTTTTGCTCTTTCACTAGTTCACAGAAGGAAAAAGTGGGACATGTTATGAGGTTTTGGCGTAACTGGAGAAAGCAGCACGTGCAAACAGGTGTATTGGTTTTTTTTCTGCAACTGCATCGAAATTTCCTCTCTGCAGCAGGACAAGGAGAGAGAGCAACTGTGAGAGCGTGTGTGTTTGAAAGCGTGTAGTCCCACAGAGTGGCAGATTTGGCACGTGACAGGAGGCTTTTTCCCGGGGTGATGGTTCTTAGGGATAAGGCTTTCCTTTTCCGCTGCTTTTCTTCGCCAGCTCTCTCTTGCGAACCTTGGAGGAAGGGATGGGGGTGCTGGAAGCTCAAGTCCTTCTGAGCTTGTGGCATTTATATTGTGAGACAGTTGAGATCGAGTTCATTTTGCTAAGCTGCTCACCCATAATGGATCTGTCACAGCGGCTTGACAACGTATTTGTATCCATTTTGGACAGCCATTGCTGCTTAGCGCTCTCCCTGTTAAAGTTCCCAGCAGACCACTCAGGCTTAATGTTGTCAAATAGTAACCTCTCCTCTCCCCCTCAGAATATGTCTATCCTTTTCATAGATTAAATAGGCAGTTGTCTCTTCCAGCCACGCGTTACATTTGAATTGCTATCATGTAGCTGAGAGCACCTCTTAATTTGACCCCAATTTTCTCTTGTTCAGCTGGCTTAAAGATGGCAAAGACAAATAATAGAGGGTATTGTGTGTCAGAAACTCTCTTCTGGTTTTTTTTGTGGCTTTTTTTTTTAATTAAAAATCTGTTTGAGTTTCTGGTTTATTGCTAATTTACAACCAATTGTTGGTTTGTTTCTGATGTAAAAATATGGTGAGGGTGGTGGGAGGGAGAATAGTGGTATCTCACAAATCAAAAATCCAATGTTCCTGCCAACTGTATTTGGGAAACCAAGTCAGCTTAGATAGCTCCATAGACTGGAGCTGCTTATAAATCAGGAAAACATGACTACTTTTTCATGTCCAACCACTAACGTTGAAATTATCTAAGTGTCTTTAAGTTCCGATTCAAAATTGGGTGTCTTTTATTCTGGTGCAGACTTAGTTGAATCTGAAATATAATTTCAGTCTTAGTGGAGCAGGAGGATATTTTGCCCTCTCCCTTTCTCTTCCCCCAGCAAGAGAATTTTTTTCCAGTTCAAATCACTGAATAAACCTGCAGGAAGACATCCATTTCTAAATATAGTAAGCTGAGCTACAGGCTTTATCAAGGTCTGTGGAGCCAAGTGAAAATGAAACCACTGACTCTCTTCTCTAATAATTCATCTCCTGGGCCTCTCCTTTTTGGATTTCTTTTCCTTCCTTCCTCTCTTCCTCCCCCCCGCCCCCCTCAGTGCTGCTTCTTTTACAATAGTTACATAACGCTGCCTCTCCGTCGGGATGCATCCTATATAGTGTAGCTGAGACACGTATTAGTAGGTCAGTTCACCTTAGAGACTTGTTTCCAGGCTTGAGTTCAAAAGAGTAGTGGCTTCCCCAGAGAGTGCCAGCTCCCACAGCAGTTCCCTGGTTCCAGATTGGTGCTGCGTCGTGCGTGGAGTTTAGGTTTAATAGGATGTCCTAGTATTTCCCTCATTCATCCTACACAGCTCTGTCTCGACATAGCATCTGAACTGCTCTTTTTGTGTTTGCTGAGGCAGATAAAATTATTAATACTGGTCAGAGGGTAATGTTTTCAAGGGTATTTCTTTTAAAAACAGTCAAAGGTTCAATTAATTCTGGTATCAAAGTGTGGCAGTTGAAAGTTAACTCACTTCATTCCCAACAAGGTGCGTTTTGCAAAGCTGTACTCTGGGGACTTTCTCACTGGTGAAACTTACTGCAGGCAAAAAAAAAAAAAAATAAAATCTGTACCTGGTACTTCTTTGTGGCATGCTTTGTAACATTCTCTCCCAGAGCTGTTCATCTGTGGCTTTCTAATTTGCACAATATCATTATACTTGTTGTTACCTCCCCTTGCAAATGCACGTGGGAGAGAGGGAGAGCACTTGACAAATCTACTGCTCTTCTGAGACCTTTCCAGCACTTCCCGTGTGTGCATTAATTGCAGAAACTGAAATGAAATACCTTGGGCTGCACTGACCTCATCATCTGTTTTTCTTATAGCGGATCCATCCCATAAATCCTCTTAGAGATAAATTAAAAATACCTGTAGAAAAGGTATAGCCTGGATGGTAATAATTAAGCAGGTGTTAAGGAGCAGCCCATTATTCATGTAACAGGGTTTTGTATGATAACTTTTTTATCTTTATATTACTGCTTGAAGGGAGACTTAACCGAACACCATCTCCAGCTGCTGAAGGGCAGGGAGACAAACCTTCTGAAAGGGACCCACCATCAGAGAGGAAGTTTCTTTTGATGCAAATCAATTTTACTAGTGTCTGTCTTCTTGCTAGGCAGTAACATTTACATTTTTTGGCTGAATGCCAAATTAACTCTAAAGGGGCAAAACTTTCTGTGGGTGCAACGGTACTGATTCTGTACCAGTGTAATTTAAGATCCATTTTTTAATTATGCCTAAAAGACAAAAATGGCATCCCTGATGTGAAGCAGTCGTGTATCAGTGACTACAGTTCGTGGATCATTTGAACTAAAGATTACTGGGAGGTCCCAACCCTGCAGATGAGCAAGTGTTGCAAAAATTCTGATTCCATTTTTAAAATGGAAGGCAGAGACAAAAGGGCATTTATTTGGTGTTGCAGTAAATTCAGGTACCCAGCAAGCTTTCTCTGTAGCAAACTTACAATTTTCTATGTAGAAAAAGTAGCCAGCCTAGGGGTTTGGGCTTTGGTGGTGGTTGGTATTTTTTTTTTCTCCTTTCTAAATTGCTTCTCATGAAATTACGATTGCTTGCAATTTGGGAGCAGAAATACTGTACAGGGAGTGAAAAGCCTCAGCTGTTCTTGCCAGATGAAATAACTGTGTCTAAAAGGACTCTGCCTAGACGGCTTCCAGAGGGCGGTGCAGCACGCTGGCTCTGTGTACCCTGCGCCAGGAAAAGTGGAGCCTGGATCCTTGGGTAACGTGTTGGTTTCCTGCATAGTCAGTGGTTGGAGAGATTTCAAATGCTTGATTGTCTTCCCAATGATACCTTTCTGCACAGCATTGATAAATACTATTTTAACTCTTTGTGTGAAATAGTGACAGCGTTACTGGAGAGGGGCCCGTTTCACAGCTGTGATTGTGCTATCACCAGTCAGCCGTGTGCCACGGCCACTGGATTATAAGCAATTTGGGATAGATAAAACGTCTGCCACTGTGCTTCGTATTGTGGCTGGTACAATGAGGCCCCGCTGCTACCTGGCTCTGCTGGGAGCTATCAGTCTGGGAGAATTATAACAGCTAGGAAATTTGTAAAATGCGCAGACAAGATGTTCAGATAAAAAGGGTACTGGAACAGTGTGAAACTGAAACAACTTTTGAGAGATTTGCAGGTTAAAAATTTGCTACTCTACTGTGTTGTTTCTTCACCAACAAAAATTTACTTTCCCATAAAAAAGATGCATACTTTTCTTTCTGTAGAGATTAAACATGACTGCCAAGTCAAAATCAGATCTTGTTCAAGATATGGTTCTGGAACACACACACATACACATACTCTTTTCACATTGTTGAAGGCAGTGTTTTACTTCAATATTACAAAATATCGAAAAACTCAACAAAAAAGAAACATTATTGAGCATTTTGTGATTTACAAAATATGCACTTAATTTTTTTCTGAAGCAATTTATGTTATTCCCTGTGTTATAGGTGGAGTCCCAAACACTCTAGAAGACTTTGTTCTGTGAAGACATTTTCTTTTGCATGCAAATGAAAGGTTCCAATATGGAAAATTGTTTAACTGATTCCACTATTTCTTCTGAATCTTGAAATATTTAGGATTGTCATCAGAACAGTAATCATAGTATAATTTTGGTTGGAAGAGACCTTTAAGGTCATCAGGTCCAACCATAATCTGGCACTGCCAAGTTCACCACTAAGCCATATGACTTAGCACTACATCTACCTGTCTTTTAAATACCTTCAGGGATGGTGATTCAACTGCTTCCCTGGGCAACCTGTTCCAATGCTCGATAACCCTTTCTGTAAATCAATTTTTCCTAATATCCAATCTAAACCTCCCTTGGTGCAACTTGCGGCCATTTCCTTCAGTCCTATTGCTTGTTACTTGGGAGAAGGGACTGCCCCCCACCTCTCTACAGTCTCCTTTCAGATAGTTGTAGAGAGTGATTCCCCCAGCCTCCCTTTCTCCAGGCTAAACAACCCCAGTTCCCTCAGGCACTTCTTGTAAGGCTTGTTTTCTAGACCCTTCACCAGTTTTGTTGCCCTTCCTTTCAAAAACGTTTCCTGTACTTATAAAACAAGAAGTCACAAACTTTTTTTTATTGTTAGTATTATCTTTTGTAAAAAAAAAAACCCAAACAAACCAAAAAATAACCACAAAAACCCCACCAGCATAAAAGTTTCTTTGTCACTAGGACTTCCCAGTTGGTCATTCTGATGAACTTGCAATGTAGTAGTTTTCTTCAATGACATCATACTGCAAAGCTATGAGTCAGCAGTTAGAAATATTCTCAAGTTTTTCCTTGTAAAATGTCTACATTCTGACAACTTTCTTGCCTTTCAGTGGGTCTCACCGAAGGCATTGAACTTACTCATGGTGTTTTTTCGTGTGTCTAAAAATACAAGGTTAAGAAAGAGAGGTTGCACCTTTACTTAGATTAGTTGACGAAGTTGTGGGGGAAAAAAAAAAAACCAACAAAAATCAACAGAAGCTTTAAGGGGTACAGGCACTTCTCTGGATGACTGAGCATTTGAATAAGTGGTAGTTCCTTTTACCTCCTTCATAGCGTCACCCATTGACTAGCTTGGGTGGGACAACAGCAGCAGTTTTGAAGAACCTTCTTTTTCCAGTGAATGGCAATCCAGCAACGTGGGGATTTGGAGGAGGCTGAATGCACTGATAAATTTGTTTTCCAAAGGAGGAAAAAAAAAATGGAATAAAGTATGATAAAATGGAGGGGTTAACAGCATTTATGTGATTTCCTTAATAAAGTCTCTGACTTCTCTGGGTGAGGATAGTGCTGGCAGCACAAGTCGGAGCTAATTACTTGTACAGTTTGGGAAGGAGATGATGTGCATAGTTTTTTTTTTTTTTTCCTCTGTGATCCAGATCTTTCACTTCTAGGACTGAAAGCCATCAGTACCAATGAGCATCTATGTCTTTTGTTCTGACTTGAGTATCTGCAGGAGACCACTTGCAAAATCCCCACAGCTGGGAATGATCAGTGGTAGGGAAAACAACATTTACCTATCTGAAGAAGGGATGTGTTGCAGTCTAACTGAAGTTACATGTAGAGTGTCTACATCAGGAATGTTTATCTTAGCTCGAATTGTCTCCCACCTGTACTTAAAAGGCTGGAGATATTGCAGTTTGTGTTATGTTTCTTTTCCTGTGAAGGTTTCAAATATAGAGCTGTTCTAAGAAAGTAGTGACATTTAAATATATCCATGATTTCAGTATATTTCAAATATTTTTAAAGTCTATATTTTGCAGTTATCGTGGCTTTGTTTACACCAATTTTTTTAGCAGAGACCAAATCTGAGCATTTTGATTTGAAGTGATGGAAAGGTTTAATACCCTCCTTTTTTTATGCCTTCCAAAAGATTACATTGCTTTTAATTAGCTGTAGTCTTTTTGCTAAGTAGAATGAAAATGTCCAGCTGTGTAGGAGCCATGGGCCAGCAGTAGGTATTGGAAACGGGAAGCACTGAGACCCTCTTTTCAACAAAAGCATTCATAAGCCAACAACATGTTGAGAGTGTTAAATAACAGTGAAGTGCTTAGATATGTTTGCAGATCTGGACTGTAACTACACGTCTTTATCTGGCCAAAATGTGCTGGTTTCTGCCTTTTAAACCTAATTGTAGTAAGACATTATTATTGGAAGTTTTCACGTTTCCCTGTGTGATTGCATACAGTGCCATTCCTGTGTTTGCCAAGAATACTGGGTAGTGTTTTAGCCTAATCCTTTCCTGACATTTGCTTGACGGATTAATTTGGGGCTTCCCCTAAAATTGTTCATGGAAGATCAAATGGCAAAATCACTGGGGGCCTTTCTGCAAGCTGATGATCATTTACTGTATGTATAAATTACTTTTTCTGCTGTGTTATGTAGTCCTCCTAGATCTGCATTTAGAGTTAAACCACATGGTCCCCTCATTCTTACAGACAATTTTACTGTACGTTGTAATTTATGCATAAATGAACTACACGTTTAACTTTTCAGTTCATTTATGCCATCAGGGATTTCAGTGGGAAACATGAACTGGAAAAATGGGTGGAGAGTGACATAGCTTCTAAATTTAATGCCTGAATTAAGATTAAACTGTTAAATTCTGCTTCCTTTTTTTTTGTGCGTGTGTAGTTGATTCACCCCTTTAAAATAGTCACATAGAGCTATTTAGTACTCCGGCATAGAAAGAGGTCTGTCTCTAGTACTAAAATAAAGTCACTTCTAACAACCACATTCTCTCAGATGTGTGACAGAAGCAAGATAAATACCAGGTTTCAGGGTAACTTATAAAAAAGGAGTGTCAAGACTAATTCTTTAATATAACTCTTATTCCACAAAGCACATAATTTGTACATTCATTTTTTAAGTATGTATACATGATTCTAAAGAGCAAGATGCTACATTCTGATGATTAAATATAATTTCATGAGCATTACAAATCTGCATATTAACTTATGCAGGACTAAATACTTATTTATTTTAAATTAAAAAAATTGAAATTTTTTAATAATTTTTTTTTCTTTTTAACTTAGTTATAAAAGCACTGTAGTCCTAACAAAATAAGTAGAGAAGTTTTCTTACTCTAAGTTTGATCAGCAGGAATCAGATGCTCTCGATGTCAAAGACAACTAATTCTCCCGTACATTGACTATCAAAATGTTTAGTTCACTAGTCTTTTATTGTCTTCAAGTCTTAATTCTTTTTTTTCACCAGGTTCAGCAAATTATTAAAATGAGTACTTTAAATGCAGATAGCACAAAATGGTCAATTTGGCTGATGAAACCAGATTATTAAGGGCAATGAGAAGTAACTTTTGTTGCAAAAAGTTACAGGAAAACTGTATAGAGTGATTTATTATTTTTCAGTAAAGTAGCAGGTGAAACTTCATATTCGAATAATATAAATCGTTCATATTTAGAAACAACTTACAGTTTACATATTGCATTAATGGTCCTGAAATTAATTATTAGCATTTAGACAGTAGGTCTTGGAGCAGTGCTGTATGCAGCTTCTTGAAAATGTCTCCTTAAACTCCTTAAACAGTCAAAACTGGGCACTAGTAAGCAAGAATTGGGAACAAACCAGAAAATGTCATCATGGTGTTGCATATATACTTGCATTAATCTAAAGTGTATTAACATATTGAAATTTTCATGCTGGTTTGGACTTTTCTCAAATGTGAACTAGGAAAGCTAGAAAAGAATGAAAAGGCCAGCAATCAAAAGTATGAGACAACTTCCATATATGAGGAGATGAAGTTCACTAATACATTTCAACTGTAAAATAAACATATCTGAGCAATAAACCAGAGTTTTATCTAACCTTGAACATCCTGAAAAAGAGCAACACAGATTATTTATTCTTTTTCTCATGGTGCAAGGACTCAGGGTATCAAACAGAATTTTTCATCCTGAAAGCTTTAAAAAAAAAGTAAAACTGTTAGAAATTCTTTTACATGCACAGGCTGTGATATAATATTACAAATTCTTGGCAAAAACCCCTTGAAGGGTTATTAGAGCAAAAGTAGAGACACAAACTTCAGCTTGGAAAGTCCCTTTGCTGTTAAGGAAATATTGCTGTCATTTCACTGCTCATTTACTCTTTCTTAGTCATCAGTTGCTGCTAGTGGTAGTCAAAGGTGTAGTAGTGAATAGTGGACATTGTGTATGTCTTGTCTTTTTTTCCTACTAATGCCATAGACCATGCACATGTAAGTCTTTTAAATAAAAGTATACTTTAAAGGTTGTTTGCAGCACTTAAGTGCTTGATTTGGTAGATGAAGATAACTGCTTGAGTTTAAAATATAGTATCTGTATATGTTTCATTAAAATTTCTTAAATTCAGAAATAGACTGAAAGTGTATGTCTGGATAGAAGTTATTTGTGAATGGCTAGGCAATATTTGTTACTGGCCTGCAGATCTAGGTCCTGATTTTTTTTATTATCAACTTCACTGTCCTTGTTTTACCTTTGGAGTTCTCAGGATCTGCAGTTCTAATGAGCAGGGCCAATTGTATGGGATACAGTAGGAGCTCATTCACATTCCGGTTGCGCAAGTCTGTGAGTGCTATTCTACCTGTCTCTGAGAAACAACAACGTTTTACAAGACTGATTTTTAATTGCATCTTTTACTTGGGTGCAGAGCAAACCCTGGAGGATGCCTTTTCGCTTCTTAAAATGGAAAGCAGCAGTACAAAAAAATCATGTTCAAGGAAGAAGCCATGGATGTTTGGAAGTTGCTCGCTGGCTTATCTTCCTTGTTTATTTTGAACAACCCTGTAAGAAAATAGGTTTTTTCAAGGCTGTTTTCGGTATTAGACAGTGGAATTTTTTTTTTTTATTCTGGTTCTACAAAGCAAACAATCACGATGATGATTTTCTAGCTTCAGTGAGGCAGCTGAAGTTTTATTCTGTTTGAGGAGCTCTTGGATAAAGAATTTGTATGTATAATATAATAATATTTTATTTCATTAGTAGTATAACTATAACATACTTAGTATTAATAAGAAACAGAATGCATATGACAGGGCTTGGGAGAAAAAGGCCTCCTAATTGACTAGCATTGGTTTTTTACTATATTGTTTCCACAGGCCTGGAGATCTATGAGCTTCTACTAAAACCTGAGAAAAGCAAGTTTATTGTCAATGAGCTTAAATTTACTATGCTGCCGCAGGGAAGTTTTTAAGGGTCTCTTAATCTCAAAATGATTGAAAAAAATAATTTAGTTTGGGCACCTTCTTTCTTCAGCTGTTCTTTGCCAGTTACGGGTGAAGTATGTTATGTTAGACAAGAGGTAGCAGAGGGGCTCTTTGTTTTTCACAGAATCACAGAATCGTAGTGGTTGGAAGGGACCTCAGAGATCATCGAGTCCAACCACAAAAAAAAAAAACAAAACAAACAAACAAAACAAAACAAAACAACAACAACAAAAAACCACCCAAAAAAACAAAAAAAAACAACCACCACCCACTACCTAAACACACAACAACAACCAAACCAAAACCATCACCCACCCACACAACATCCCACCACAAACCAATAATCTTGGGCACTAGAGCATACCCTGAAGAGCCATGTCTACACGTTTCTTAAATACCTCCAGGGATGGTGACTCCACCACCTCCCTGGGCAGCCCATTCCAATGCCTTAAATTTACTATGCTGCCGCAGGGAAGTTTTTAAGGGTCTCTTAATCTCAAAATGATTGAAAAAAATAATTTAGTTTGGGCACCTTCTTTCTTCAGCTGTTCTTTGCCAGTTACGGGTGAAGTATGTTATGTTAGACAAGAGGTAGCAGAGGGGCTCTTTGTTTTTCACAGAATCACAGAATCGTAGTGGTTGGAAGGGACCTCAGAGATCATCGAGTCCAACCACAAAAAAAAAAAAACAAAACAAACAAACAAAACAAAACAAAACAACAACAACAAAAAACCACCCAAAAAAACAAAAAAAAAAAACCACCACCCACTACCTAAACACACAACAACAACCAAACCAAAACCATCACCCACCCACACAACATCCCACCACAAACCAATAATCTTGGGCACTAGAGCATACCCTGAAGAGCCATGTCTACACGTTTCTTAAATACCTCCAGGGATGGTGACTCCACCACCTCCCTGGGCAGCCCATTCCAATGCTGGATAACCCTTTCAGTAAAGAAATGTTTCCTAATATCCAACCTGAACTTCCCCTGGCGCAACTTGAAGCCATTACTCCTTGTCCTATCGTCTGTAACTTGGAAGACGATTTGTTAGAAGAACTTTTGTGTGCATCAAGACCCACCTTGGACTCAGTGGGGTGCAGTGCCAGCGAGCCACATACAGCATCACTGATTCTTTGCTTTGAAATAGGTACAAGTGACGGGTGTTCCCGCTGCATGGCCTGCCTGGAAATGGGAGCAGCAAATACATGAGGTGTTTCTGCTGTGTGTGTCAACACCGCACCGGGATGTAGAGCTGGCCTGATGGCTGTTAGCAAAAGGTGATGCTGCAGCCAAGAGGCAGCAGACCATGGAGCTCTGTTATAGTTGCTGAGACCTGGTGAATTTGCTGGGGAGCTAAACAAAGTGCTTCCCTGGTAACTGGGGTTTGCTTGATCGTATTCCTGTCGAAGTACCTATATTATTCATATATACATGAACTCTCTTAACTTCCTTCCTTTTCTTCATTTTCAGGGTACAGGATGGTGGGTTGCTAATATCTTTGGTTTCATCTGATCCGATTTTGTCTATTTTGGCATTATGTTCCTCTGCTTATAGCACAGCAGAAGGAAGACTATTTCCCCAGGTGTCTGTATATGGTTTGTTGGCTTGTGAGTGTTTACTCACTTTTGAAGTTGTTGGATGGTATTCGAGTTGAAAGTTGGAGGTGGCTCCAGCATTCTTCTTCCTTTGTACTGGTAAAAACCCTAAATATTTTTCAATTTTGGGAGAAAAAAAGGAAGAAAGCACAGAACTTATGGTAGTGATTATTCTGAGATTTCAGCATATGGCTGGAAGATTATTTAGTGGTTTATGCGAAGTGGAATAGCTGCAGCAAAAGACAGAAAAGTAGAATATTGAGCAAACTAAAGCAGCCTTAAAATTTCACTGCTGAAAAAATGTTCAGGCATTTCCCCATGGAAGGTGTTGAGAGACAGAAGGAAAGGCTGTTGTTTCTTAATGTTTTTTTTTCCTTTGCAAAACACTTTTGATGGCAGAACACCCCAGCCAAGTTTGATAACTGATGTGTGAGGATGGCAGTTCAAAGCTGTACTTCTCTATGTCCAGGCTTTTGATGCTTTCAATTTGATGCATTTAAGTCTGTTAGCTAAAGCGGAGGTACTGGAGGATACTGTATGTAATGTCCTTATACAACTATAGTACCAAAAATTTAAATGCTTACATCACCTTGAAGAATACCAACTTCTAACTTTTACAGGAAAGGAACACCTCCTAAATAGTTTTGTCAATGCTCGCATATTTTTCAAGCTGATATTTTCCTGATAATGTTGCAGCTTATGTGGTGACATGAATTCCTCATTTAGTGTTCTATACTTTTATGCAACATAGGATGAACATTGACATCTGATCCTATGTTTTTCAGCCCAAGATTATTCCCCTTAGTTACATTTATGAGGACTCCTATTTACAGGTTATAAACTGCCTGTTTCTGTCTGTTGTGTGGTATGACAAGGATGAAAGCACAGCAGTGTCTGGTTGTTAGGGAATACTGCAATGCACATTACTGATATTAAATAGGAGGTAAATGTGCAGCTAATATTTTCCTAGTTCTGCCCTTTCACGTATTATATGGATGAGATCAGCTCTTCCAGCTGAGGCAGGACTCCTTGGAAAGCCAGTCAGAGAGGTTTCCCCTGAGCAAGGAAGAAAGAAAGGCAGCAAAACTCTGTTCCTGTTGTGCAGAGTACTAACAGGGAAAACTTAATATGCCAGCACGGGAAGACTTTGTGGTTGATGCTCAGAAAATCAAAGTGAGATGAAAGCTACATGGATGCAGCCTGATAATCTTGATTTTTAAAAGCAGGGCTGCCCAAAAGTTTGTTGAGTCTGCCAGTCTTAGAAAAGGGAGCAACAAAATAGACAAAAAAATGGGTGCTCATGATGATTCTAGTAAAGGCTAAATTTGATTCTTTACCTGTTATTTTGAGGAGACAGTAAGTACATGGAAATTTCATAGTTCTAATTTCAAGCTATCAGGTTCTGTGGCTGAATTTGATAACCCATTAGTAACCAAAAAGTTGTAAGAGACTAAGTTTTTAAGAGAAAAGTTTTTAATAGTTGCCAGGTAGTATGATCTGCGTTTATTGCAAATATTCCATTGTAATAAAAAACCAAGGCATTTTTTAGATAGCTGAGGTGTTAGCAAAAGCACAAGTTCTGAAAGGTATTTTTTTCAAGAAAATTGAGTAGCATCATTTTCTCTGTTAAAATTTTATCTAACAGAAAGTACATTATGATTTAATGAAATTCCTCTGATATTTGAAACTGGAGACTGAATGCCTGTTAGGTGTATAATTCCCGTATTACACAGTGGTATGTAGCATCTAGCAAAGGATTTCTCCAAGCTCAGAAATAGTCATAGTGGCTGTCTATTTGGTTTCCAATTGGTCTTATTGGAATATCAGTACATTTTCAGTAAGGATTTAGTATGATGGAAGCAACCGTCCCCCAAATTTAATTAATCAGTCCTTTAGGTGACTAATTAAACGTGCTGAATTTCCAGCACAATGTTTCATCCTAGTTCTTCACGCCTGTGTTACCCAGCTGATATCTGTAAACTGAAAGAGGATGTTGCTACAGTGCATGATTCCTAATAAAATTCCAATTAAATAATCACCTCAATTATAGATTGGATAATTGTTGAACCTGAGTTTTTAAAGAGCTCTACTTCATTGAAAACCCGCAGTCTGTACCTACTCCTTTCACTTCCTGCCTGAATTTATAGCGCTCTCACGCAGATATAATTTAGAGTTAGCTTAAATTGTGCCATAAATTGTTTCCATTATCTCAACCTGGAGCAACCCGTGTCTATTCCTGGAATATGATATCATTATTCTTGAACTGCATTACCTACAGTGTATGCTATCTTTTCTGTATTGAACATTTTCAGGGAACACCTTTTTCAGTTCCTGTTAGTGGTTAGGCATTTGAGTCAGTTAAATGTGGAAGGAGGAAGACTGTGTCTGATATGTTCATTCCAGTTATGGTAGTGGTCTTTGAAGAACGTTTTTATTTATTTGTAGATTATACCAAGTTTTTTGATGTCCAATTTAATGTTTATAGTACAGAATTATACTGTATGTTGTAGATTAATGAGCAGTGGTATTAGGTGGAAGAAGGAACAGCTGAAAGCTGTTCTTACTCATGAGTCACTGTCTCAACAAGTATCCCAATTTTACTGGGTTGACACTTCTGGTGAGGACATTCAGATTTTCAGAGACTTGGTTCAAAACCCATGGGAATTATTTTATTACAAAGGCATTGCATTTTTTGTGTCACGTGCCCACGTGCTCCGTACAATTTTGATTTGCTGCTGCTCACTGGGAAGTCAGATTTCCATAAAATAATGGAAATTCTTTCTCTATGCGTGCTCAAAAATGCACCTTTTTAAAGGCTGTAACCCTGCAGAGACTCTGTACAGAAGTCTTTGGAGTCAAGGGCTAATCTGTGTACCAGAAGAAGTAAACAGTAAACTAGGATCACATATTATTCCCATAATAACCACCTGAAAATAGGGAGTTCTGATTTGTACTGAAACTTCTGAATTGTGGATTTCCTTTGTATTCTTTGAGAGATAGTGTTTTGAGAACAAATGGTGTTGTCACTGAATATGTGGGTACTGATGAAGTGTTCGATATGTGCTATGGACAACATGCCTAATGTGCAAGGTGTGTAATGGCTTTTGTGCCCTTTCAGAAGAAAATCTTGCCTTGGAATTCTGTGGAGTATGTTAGCATTGCCATTAGACTGAAAAACTCAGCTTACTGATGCACAGTGCAAACATGACCACAGCCTGCAAGGCACTGCTAAAGCTCTGGTCCTACTCACCGAAGGTGAAGTGCTGAGGCTGGAGCAGCTACTGGGGCTGAGACGAAGCTCAAGAGAAAGCAAATGAAGAAAAAGCTGAAGGCCTAATTTGATTTTCCTGTCTGGAGCTAGTGCTTCAGGTCTCTGCAGGCATAGGCACCAGGAGCAGCAGTAAGGAAGGAGGGGGCTAGTGCTAACTATTGAGGAGATAGTACAGTTAATTGGAATTTAATTTACAGTCAGTGCCAGCAGTCTATCAGTGCTGCCGTCTGCATAAGCGATGGGCCAGATGATTCAAGGCAGAGAGAATCACTTGGCCTCGGGCCAGGAGAAGAAGTGTGGATGTGACCCTGGTCCTCTCCCTTTCCTAAAAAGGGAAATCCTAAAGAAGCTATAGAAGTTTTCCAAGTTGCCCTGGAGTTTCAGGTCTGATCGCATCCATACTCAGGTGTTCCTGCTTCTGGTTCCACTCCAGAGGAAGCTGGGGGAAGAAGGATGTGGCATCAGGAGGTGTCAAAAGACAGGGGCATGGTCTGGCGCTGTAGAGTTGCTGCTGCAGGGTTCTTCTACCAATAAATTGCCTGAGGGAAGAGGACTTCAGCCATGGAGGCAGCCAGGAAGATTTAAGAGCTGGTTGAGTTCACTGTGCTAATGCAGAACCTGGTATTTCATTATGTGATTTTTCAAAACCCCAAAGGATGTGAAATCTATTGAGTTAGCCAGCATAATGCGGTGTTTGTAAGATGTCTTAACTTTTCAGGGTTTCCATGCTTTTGCCTCCATGATTCCATAGGAATTTTGGAAGAGCAAAATGATTGCAGTCTGCGAGTGCACAATCTGAGAGTTTCTTTGCCCTACCAGCAAAGAAACACAAGTGATGGTTGTGCCTAAAATAACTGGATTTGGAATTCTGTCATCTTTGAAACTCAAGTTTGTAGCTGCCTCTTATGTTTTCACATTCATTCAGCACCTTCTTTTAAGCTGTTTGCCGTATATATTGCTAACCAGCAACAAATTCTCCATTTATAGGAAGGCAGATAGAGCCCATGTACCTCATCACATGTTGTATTTCCTTCACTGGTTGGTTTGAACTACAATGTAATAGCAGAGATCAGCTTTCAGTGCATAGTTCAGGTATGTCCTTATAACCTAATGACCACAAAGGTGATATTGAATTAATACTAAGCATGCACTGATGTACTTTGCTAAATGAGACTAATTGATGAAACGCTGTCCGGGGTGATCAGACCTATTGAAGTTGAATCACTTTACTGTCAAGTGGCAGGTTTTTTGCTGTTCACTGAAAATTATTAGTTTGCTTTACCAACGCTTCTGTTGATTTAACAGATGTTTATATTTTTTAATTATTATTTACTTCACTTAGTAAGGAGTAGAAAGGGTTATTTTGGATTTTACATGGTTTGCAGAGAAGAAAAGTAATGACTTTACTCTAAATACAGGAAAAGATTCTATTTTCCTGATACATTTGAAATGTAATTTTGTCTGGCAATTAGAGCCTATGAGAGACTGACTGGCTGGGTATATTGGGTTATGGCCGTAATCAAACAGAGTCCACTTTAATTAATCTGATTATTATACATTTTGTGGTACTCTAAAATTGTTCAGCTTCTCTGTCATTTATTAAGAATAAACGTCTCTTTTACCTAGGGATGATTGCATAATGCAGAATTATTAATGGTTACTCATAAGAAACTAATCAAGTTAGAGGCAACATGGAGTGAGGGAATGAGCCCAGAACCAGGAGCTAAGTTCTTCCGTTAATTTGATACATGGTCTTGGAAAAAATCACTTACTGCTCACCGCAGTCTCTCAATTTTCCTTCAGCTAAGAACGTATATTAATACTTATTTCTCTACTTCACCAGAGTATTGGGAGAATTAGCTAATGCACATGTTTATGTTTCAAATATTAGTGTTTCAAAAATATTTTTTTTTAAATTAAATGTTAATGTGTATATCTGTCTGTTTACCAGTGTGTGCAGACAATTAATAATGAAACTGGAGAACTGATTATGTTATTTATATCCTTAATTGCCAACCTATTTGTTTCAATGAAAGGACCATTCTCTATTATCTACTTAAATTTCTTCTATCACCACTAATACCCAAGTGAATTTATCCTACCAAAAGCTGTATGAGGAAGTGAAGCACAGATTAAGGCCAAACCAGAATATTATGATAATTTAGTCTCCTGTAAAACAGAAGACAAGGAATTTTCTTCCAGTAATTTCTGTGCCAAGGCCCTATTGCATTTCCTGTCTTATAACAGGAAATAAAGCTCAAGGCGTATCAACTCCGATTTTTCAGACCTTTAGATATACATGTAACCTAAATTAGAATAATTAAAGTTTTACTTGCTATTAGCTGCTCACTGATTTATTTGTAGTGAAAAAATATCATGTGTATTGAAGTATCAATGGGTTGTTTTTAGTAGATTGCCGAAGGTGAAGCAGTGTAAAAGGAGGTGAGGAGTAGAACTTGGTTCTCCTGGAGTCCTCATTTATTCCATGTAATTGCAAGGCTCTATGGGTGATAAATAACTTGGGCTCACCTGTGGTGTAAGCGTTTTTTAAATTAAAGGCTCAAGTTTTGAGATAAACCTTATTTATTTGTAGAAAAGCTCATTTGTTTCATTCCAGTGAAGCACTGTAATTTTTTGGACACCAGAGTACTTTCCACCAGCATGTGAAGTGTTGTTTGAAGAAAAAACTGAGCCCTGAAACAAGAGAAGGCCTTATTGGTGTTGTCATGCAACTTTACATTTCTAGTAACAAATATTAAAAATTGTGGAGTCGTAGAATCGTTTAAGGGACCTCTGGAGGCCCTCTGGTCCAATCCACTCTCCCCCTCAGGAGCTGCTAACAGGGTTAACTTCATAGTTGGAGCTAATTTCAGAGTTACATCATGTTACCTCGCCTCATCTATAAAATGTCTACTATTTCTATCTTCTTAACAGTTCATTGTGGTGGGATTTCTTATCTGACATAATCTGGGGATTCTTAGGATTTAGTCCTCACAGAATCACAGAATCATCATAGTTGGAAAGGACCTCTGAGATCACTGAGTCCAACCATACACACACACAAAAAAACCCCAAACACCCTTACAGTCTTGGCCACTAGAGCATGCCCTGAAGTGCCACATCTACATGTTTCTTAAATACCTCCAGGGGCAGTGACTCAACCACGTCCATGGGCAGGCTGTTCTTCTCCTAACTGAACACATTAATGGTGTGATCTAGCTGAGTCAAGCCTTGATCATTTTATCTACATTTTCTGGACACGAAGCTTTCTCAATATGCTTGTGTTTTGGGAGAAAAACTTCGGGCAGGTGACAAAATAGTAAGGAAATATATGCCTTGTATAGTGCCTAGCCCATTTGACTGAGTAACAAATAATAACCTGCAATATCGTTTTACTATAGTGCAATCAAAACCAGAATTTAGTATCCGATGTTGAAATAATGTTCAATTCCTGTGTTCTATCCCTCAGAAAAAAGATGTTCAGAAAAAAGAAAACAGATTACAGGACTATTTCAGACCCTTTTTCTTACTTATTTTGGCTTTCTGAGCTATGCCAACCCTTCTGTGTGTGGATGGGAAATATATGTTTATCACTCACTTAGGAGCTCTGCAAGTTACATGTATTCTCTTACCCTGCTTAACCTTGCTTCCTTTTCTGCATTACGTGTTTTACACTTGTTTTGCATACACTCAAAACATGAAAATTACTGCATTTGGCATCCATTTCTTACCACGCAGTTTATCACTCTACCAAATTTGAGCTTGAAGCTTCTTTCACAGTCTCTGTAATGTGTTGTAGCTTTATTTAAACAGTTCAATTATTGGGTGTAGAAACGGCATATGGTTGTTTTATTTTAGTAGACTCGTCCCAACCAGGACAGGAGAATTAGACGAACATGCTGAAGAGCAGTCACAGCAGCTGTCTTTAGGTTTACTCAGGTGTTGTTCCAGTGTCATCCCTTGGACTGAACTCTCCTTAGCAGTGGGATGCGTTAGATACACTCCTGGAGCACATCTTTTGGTTTACAGAATTATTGAGCTTGGAAAAGGCCTTTTAAGATTATCAAGTCCACCTGCAAACCTAGCACTGCCAAGTTCACCACTAAACCATGTCCCTAACCATCACATATACATGTCTTTCAAGTACTGCCAGGGACGGTGACTCAGCCACTTCCCTGGGTAGCCTGTTCCAATGCTTGACAATCTTTTCAGTGAAGAAATTTGTCTTAATATTGATTCTAAACCTCCCCTGGTGCAACTTGAGACCATTATCTCTCATCCTATCACTTGTACTTGGGAAAAGAGACAGACCCCCACCTTGCTACAACCTCCTTACAAGTTGGATTGTAGAGGAGATAAGGTCTCCCCTCAGCCTACTTTTCTCCAGGCTAAACAACCCCAGTTCCCTCAGCCGATTCTCACAGGACTTGTTCTCTAGACCTTTCACCAGCTTCATTGCTCTTCTTTGGATGTGAAGTCCAAAGTTTAGCTTCATTCAGCTTGTTCACTCTGAGATTCCTTTGTGATGTGACCCAAAGTGCAAATTGAGGACATCTGGGAGATCTGCTTCAAAAGTGCACTCCTGAGCTGGACTAAGCCATCATTGTAGACACAGATACACTTGAAAGGTTCTAAATACTTGCTTATGAGGTAGTCTTAGCATTGGTCATGAGGTAAACTAAGGTGATGCGTGGAAGGAGTCATTCCCTAGAGAGTCACATTAGCGTAAGTGTTATCAGAAGCAGGCTGTTTGGGTTTCCTGTTATGACAGATCAGAACAATCAGAAACCTGAGTTTTTGTACTTAGTAAAGCAGGTGAAGCAAATAATTCTTCATAGTAATTGTGTCAAAGATCTAGTTGGAATTAAAATGAATGGAAGCTGTGCCAGAAATTCTCAATGAAACTGGTATAGAAAACCTAGCTTTCAGACTTCTGCCAGATCAAGCTCACTGCAACCACATGACATTTTTTCTAAACTCACTTAGATAAGCTCACAAAACATTGACAGGAGCTTTGTTCCAGCAGGCTTCATGCCTCATTGCGTATCATCTGTTCTTCTGCAGCCAGCATAAACGCATCTACAGTGTACAGTGTGCCTTGGTGAATTTCAGCGTGGTGCTGTGGTGTATCTGTGCCTGGTTTGGAACATGCTCCTACTGCTGACTAAGGCAATATCCACAGGTCCAGCCCTTGGGATCGTGGCACCATGACTGCAGGACACTCACATAAATCTATTTCAGTTCTTTGGTAATGCTGTTTATTAAGTGCACACTCCTAATTTCTCATAATAATTATTGTTAAAGTAATTTTTAATGACACAGGGATGGGCTTTTCTTTCCATTTTTTCCTTCTGTGTCTTTTGCAAAATAGCTTTTTAACGACTTCTAAGACATGCAGCTGTAATCAGTGTTAATAGTTCATACTCTCAGAAAACTCATTCTTTGCCTGGGCAGAGGATATGCTGCTTTCCTCAGATGTGAAAATGCAAGTGAATACTCTTCTTTCAAAGCATAAAATGGTCTCTGCTCTGAAACAACACAAAGAAAATAGCAGGAGATAGGCATAATAAGCCACTGAACATTCCATAGTTTATAAAGTGAATAAAACTAAAATTTAAATGCATACAGATTTTCTAAGCTGAGTTGTTTCTGAGGATGTGGCTTTCTTCTGAATTGTTAAGGATAAAATATCAAGTACATGTATTAATCAGTTTGGGCAGATTTCCTTCCTTTTCACATGCATACAGTAACTACCTGGTTGCATAGCTCTACAAAAACATATTTTAGAATTGCCTATTAATTACTTATGTTGGAAATAAAAGGTTTAATATTTTCTGAGGGCTCTTATGACACAATAATTCTGGTCCAGGAAACAATGACATCTTTCAGGTGTGATTTTCTGACAACTTCCCTGAAATCAATGCAATAAACTGCTACTTCAAAAATATTAATATATCTGTGGACTCTTTGGGAACTGACTTGTGAGCCTTCGTAATAGCCCTATACATTCCATATCCCTATTTATTCTTGCACTGAATTTGGCATTATGGTTGCATGTAGCATGTAGAAAAGTGTAGAAAAGATGGTCTCTCTTCTTAATAATGAAAGTATTCTATGAATATTTAAAAAAAAATATCTAGAATATATTTTTTTTCCTACTAAGCACTTAAAAAGCAAGGATTTTTTTTCTCCCTTCAGGAGCAGCAGGGAAAATACCTAAATCTGAGATTAAAATATGTTTGAACTCTGTTAAATGATATACATTGAAAGGAATAGAACATAATTAAAAAAAATAATCATTCTTTTCCTCTGTTATGTAAGTTTTATCTAGTATAATATTCCCAGAGGAAGTCTGTGTAAAAAGGAAAGAAGCAATTGCAATACTGACAATTAGATGGTGAAATAACTGAAAATGGAGACAGTGAGCAATGCTGTGCAGAATTAGTAAGTTCAAGGGAAAGAGCATTCTTAAACTTTGAAGGGTTTCATATTTATTCAGAAATGAGAGACTTGTGGCTTCTGGAACGTGATTAGTGTGGGTATGTATTTCACTTTCTTCTGATTTATAGCAGTGTAGCCACTTTTTGACTGTTTGGTCATTGTGTATGGTTTTATAACCGTAGTGTCTGAACAGTTTACAATCCTCAATGGGAGTTTATCATCCCAGTATCCCTCTGAGAATGGAATAGTAATTTTTACATTAAGGGAGAACTGAGCCACACATAAAGTGGGATCATTCTCTCTGAATGTAGAAAGAATATATGGTGAGGATTCAGAGAGCCAGAAATCCTCTGTTGTGTTTCATTCTAACTATATCCTTTATCCTTTCTCTTTGTTTTCTTCCTTTTTTTTTCTTTTAAGCTAATTTCATAAGGAAAGAAGACTCTCATGATCATTCTCTTTTTAATAGCATTTAAAGGCTATTAAGTGTCCTTTTAATAGCATTTAAACCAACTTCAGCCAAACTTGACAGGGGAGTGGATTTCTAAAGCTATGGAGTTACAGTGAGTGTGATCAGAATAGGCAGCCGGGCTATCTAACTGAGCAAAAAACAACTGAAAAAGATCTGTCCATATTGAACACTAGACAATGCACACAAAAAGTTCCCTTGGGAAATCTGTGCTTATTGGTTCTGATCCCCTTTATATTATTTTTTTAGTAATTTATTTTATTTTGTTATTATATTGGTTGCTTTGGATGTTTTCTTTTTGTTGCATACAAACCGTCAGTTGTACATCATATATATCATATACATACATGAATTTACATATGCATACATATGTATATATATTTTTCCTGAACATATAGACAGAAAAAAGAAGAACACATCCTGTTTCCCCTATAAGTTCAGACATACTTAAATAAATTTTCTAGTTTTCAGACTGAAAGGAAGCTAATAAGCTCACTGGGTAACCCTGTCCTAGGCCCAAGTGGTCTGTGCAGAAACTGCCTATGTACAGCCCACATATTTAAGTATAGTTCCATGTGAAGAGCAGTGATTTGGGTATGACAAATGTTACTGAAATGACTGAACTAGCATGTTCCTTGCAAGAATAAAATTGGGCTAATAGCATAGAAATACTTACACCAAACAGCATTGGTCATTGTGGGACAAAAAGGAAAAAAAATACTAAAATTTGGAGGGATTACTGTAACCTGCCCATTTGAATGCTGAAGTAAAATACAGCCTCAACAGTTGCTTGAATGCAGTATTCATTTCACCTTCTTTCATTTGAGCCATTGAAAAGTTGTTCTCAATTACTGACAGCACAACACTCTTGTAAATCTTGTAGGGTTTTTTGGCCTGAATAACTGTTGCGTTTCAACCTATATTGCAGTTCTGGTAGAATTAACTCGATACTGTGTGGGTGCTGGAGGTTGAAAGGCAATTAATAATCCCTAACAATATGTCTGAGCTCTGTTAAAACAGTCAGATGAAAACTCTTCTGTCCTGTCAAGAATAATGCCTGTTTTGGAATAGACGGATGCTATTAGTTATTTGTAACAATACACTGGACTCACTGTTCTGGAAGAGGACCATCTAGAACTGAAAAAGTGTTCTCACGACTTTTGGTGCAGGAGTCTCTCCTGATGTCAAAGAGGAGCTTTGCATGTGCCAGCACACCAAGCTACATTCCTGCCTGTTAGATCTCCAACTCTGGACTGAATCCCACCCTCTGAGTTGGAAAACATCTGAAAACTGGCTGTTTCTGTTTTCTGCTGGCTTATTGCTGAACACACAGTTCATCCTCTCATTGATATGTACCTATTTGAACTGCTTGCGTTGCTTATGCATGGTGTGGCTAATCTCTGAAGTTGGCATGCCAACAGCACTCTTGAGAACTGCAGATCCATGTCCAGCCACGGGTGAGAACTATGCAAGTGATTCAGTGGCTGGATATCTGTCAACTGCTGTGGTGTATATTCGGATGAAGAGAATTAGGCATGGTTGGGTTCTGCTCTTAACATTCCTGGCTAGTGGAAAGGATGGGTGCCAGGATGCATTTGCAGTATAAAGGAGAGGCACTTGAAATGGGATAGAGGCTGGCTTCCAGGCCAAGTGGAAAACCTTGTGCAAGACATACAAGTAGATAATGTACTGTCTAGAGATAATGAACAGGGGAAGAATCACTTGCACATCCTCTGGCTTTAAGAGACCCTACATTAGATTGGGGCTGGATGCATCACAGGTGTGGCACCTGCCCACTCTCTGGTCTATAAGCAGAGCTTAGGGCACAGAGAAGAGACAGACCTGGCTTGGTTTTTGGCAGCAGCCCTGCGGCGGTAGTGCTGTATCAGATAAAGTTCTCCAAAAAAGAACAACCATGACTTTCATTTCTGGCTGATTATAAGCTGCCATAATTTCTTTACCTCAGACCTATTTTATTAAAAGTGGTGATGCTGCCCGGAGGTAGTATTCTCAGGACCAAAATTTCTGAGAGCAGTAAGGACTCCTTTGTGCAAACTGCTAGACTAGTATGCCAAGCATGGGAAGGAGGATAGAAGTTCAAATGTGCTCTTTTTTGTACTTGTTAATCAGTGATGTGTATTGAGTCAGGAAATCAAGTTTCTGTGTAAAAAAAAAAAAGATTTGAGAGACCATCAAACTATTTGGGTGATTGAGCGGTAAAACAGTTTAAGAGCTACATTGTGTTTTGCTGTACCTTTAACAAAGCCTTGTGTGTGTGCATGCACATAGACTGCTTTTTGTTTTCATAGTGAAGGAAAGCAAAATATTAATGCTCTTGTTTGCAGAAAAAATGGGAAGGTTGCAACACTGCAAATGGCTTTGAAGGCCTTTCTTTTGCCAGCATTATTGCATCCCTGCTTTATAACTGATTCAAGGCAGATGTTTTCCAAGCAAAGAAGGCAAGGATGGGTTCATTCATCTATTAAACAATTTGTATTTTGGATATTGGTTGGGTTTTATGAGTAAATCTAAAACCCTAGTGATTTGTGTGTTCCCAAAATGTTTCATGGCTTTGTCGCCTTTTAACATCTTGAATTAATTTAAACAATAGTACAGAAGATTATGTAAGAGGTATAAAAATGGGTAGAATTTGACTTGGTTTAGACACTTAATTTAGTTCTCCCAATTTGCCTCATAGTTCTCCCATCTAAGTAATTACTGCAGTTGGACAGTTGCTTTACATGGGGCTTAAACCACTATCTAAAAGTATCCAAAAGAGCGAAGATTGTGAGGTGAAATTTTACAAGAGAGAAATAAAACACAAGATTACTGGGGAGGTCCAATTTCTGTCAAAACATGGAAAACTTGGGATTATGTTACATGGTTTGTTTCGTTGAAAGGCAGGTGTGAAAGGCATCAAAGGACAGGGCAACCTCTGTTGCAGTGAACAAAGTAATTCAAGCATCTATCACTCTAATTAGTGATTAATTAACAATAGAAGATTGGGTTGAGAATTCTTTTTAACTGCTTCTCAAGTTTCAGGCTGAGCAAGAAGATGACATTTATAATGAAGTCAGTGCTCTTGCATTAATGAATGTGGAGTTGCTTTACAAGATTTCTGAATGTGGCTTCCGTTAGCACTGCTCCCAGGTAGAAATGAAAGAATTTGGCTGTATGTATTATATCTACCAAGTTCACAGGCATCGCTTTTCTGGCATTGTGTGTTCCCAAAATGTTTCATGACTTTGTTGCCTTTTAACATCTTGAATTAATTTAAACAATAGTACAGAAGATTATGTAAGAGGTATAAAAATGGGTAGAATTTGACTTGGTTTAGACACTTAATTTAGTTCTCCCAATTTGCCTCGTAGTTCTCCCATCTCAGGACAATGTAATGTGTATGGAGTTGGGGGGAGAGTATTATTACGCAGAGCTGAGCTTTCACTGAATCCCTCTTGCAGAACCAGAATTTTTAAACTTGTGACTTAGTCTGGTGAAGCAAACAGTCCACATCATCAAATGCAATATGGATTCACAAACCATAGCATGATCCTCAGTGACACTGATTTCAAACTCATAGTTCAAATTAACATCAGGTAATCACTCTTCCTCTGGATGTGCTTTCATAAGAGGAGTTAGTCTTTATTTCCACCTATAGAACAGTTTCCTGGATTTTTTGTGCCTGAAAGAAGCTCATCCTAATCCTCTCTCTATGGACCATTTCCTCCTTTTCCGCACTCAGGAAGCAAGTGCCATCGTACTCAACACTTGCACTTTCAACTGGAAGAGCAGGTGAGCAGAGCCCTGCAAACCTGATGCAAATTCCAGCAGAAAAATTGGTTGTCAAGGGAGTGTTGAGTGAGTTGAAGGCGATGACTCCATCCTCTTGATAGATCTACCACCTTCATTTGCACAAGATCAAGGCTTGATGTTTTTACTCGCCAATTAAAATTTGCAACTTGTCAGGTAGCGTGCAGCCTTTGTGCCTTTGGGGCAGCTGTCTGATAGACTGTACACATCAGGCTTGCACAGCTGTTCCAGTAGGAGAGGAAGTAAATCATTTCTTAAATATGCCACCCCATAGGTTCTGTAATTGTGGCGCTCTCTGTTAACTGTACTTTAAATAACTCATCAGCAGGAAGATCAAAAGGCAACAGTGTTTTGAGCTACTATTGGAGATGTTCTTTTTACATAAGAATAGAGAATCACTCCAATATGTGTTTAAATAAGTTGAAACTAAGTTATCTTAGATGATTTAAAACTGTTTTAAACTATTGTTTTGTGGGATACCAGGTTATATCATAGTCATCTGAAAATCACCTTTCTATTCAAGATTCAAATTAGCATTACCAAGAAGGTTTGGTAGTTGTTCAGTCTGTTTAAATTTTTTAAGGTTCTCTCCTATTTCTGTCATTATCCTGTTGTCTCGTTGTCACATCTAGTTTCTCCATGTATAATGAGCAGTTGGAATGTCACACATCGGGTTAGCCGAGGAGCTTCCCTTTTGAAATATGGGCAGCTGGGAAAATCTAATTCCTCTAAAAGAAGCTGAAGTGAAAACGCTCAGCCAACTGAGCTGAGCATGTTGAAAGATTTGTGGGGAAGAGGAATGCCTTGGACTCTGTGGAGTGTACCTGGGAACATGCAGTAGTGGATGGATCTGGCTTCCCCAGCGACACAGGGACCTGTGGGTCCTTGGGCTGTAGAGATGAAGGGCTGATGAAGTGTGACTGCAAGTTGTGTCTGCTCTATTCTCAAATTATGGAGCTACGACCACAGTCCTAGGACACTGCAGTGGGCTTTTTCATAAAGATTTTCCACATGAGCTTCGTTAGGGTGAGTTAACTTCCAACCTGATCCCTAATCTAACTACCTTTCTTTTTTTTTCTCACAGTTCTAGAAAATTTCTAGCAAACCCATTTCCTGCATTAGCTGGCTATTACTTCTCTTTCTTGTTGTGAGGCTCCTCACAGTGGATCTCTTATTGTAGGGATGTATTTGTTTGGATTTTTATTCCACAGAGTGCCTTCTCTTTCTCCTAGCTCTCTGCTACATGATGCCACGCTTGTGCTGAAGCATCTAGCACCAGCCAGAGACACCATTCTGAGCTGGATGAGTTGCTCTGTCTGACTCAGTATTTCATTTCATGTGACACAGCAAATGTTCAGGTTGATGCTGTGAGAAAAGCGAATGCAGTGCTTTCCCACTGCCGCTGCTTAAAGGATGAGTCACTGTCCCTTTTCCAGTCTTTAGGCTGTTATATACAAAATTACCTGCAGGCAGATGGCTTTCATTTCAGTAGCACTTAGGTAGGTAATTCTTACAGCCGTTTTAGAGATCCCAGTTTAAGCTTTTGAAACATCTGCAGTGGGTTCTTGCCAGGGTTGCAATAGATTTTTTTCAGTGTATGGCTTGTTTGTGGGCTCAGCTTAAATGTGAAAACAAGCAATGACTCTGCTGAGATGAAAGGTAGGTTTCTGTGCCTTTGAGCATGGTGCTATCTCTGTCACTTTTCCTAGGCATCTCCCAGTTTGGCCAGAAGAGCAGGGATGCTTTTGTGAGCAGGATGAAAAGAAATGGAAAGTGTATTAAACAAGTGCTAAATACCCTATGATCCATCTTTGTTTTTTATGGTAGCATTCTGGTGTCACTTTATGATGACTGCAGTAGCAGTGATTCTTAATAAAGCCTGTACTGAAGAGGAAAACAATTACTGTTGGCTTCCTAATTTTAATGAATCAAGCCTCGCTAAAATGATGAGCTCCCTTTGCAACAGTCTGTCTTTGAAAAATGACATCAGTAAGTGCTGTAGAGGAGTTGGGGGGTGTTTTTGTTTTGGGAAGCATTGCCACTGTTTTGATGGATTATTTTTTTTCTTGACTATCTCTTTTGCTTTCTCTCCTGCTATGATTTTCTTTGAAAAGCAATATTGTGTTTACCTAGTGACAGTGAAGGACAAGTTGTTCTCAGCTGTCAAACAGGAGACTTCAATTTGGGTTTGTCCTAGAAACATTTAATGGCACTGTCTTTCTCAGTGTCAGAATGGAAGGCTGGGAAAGTTGGAAGCAACCTATGAGAAATTAAAAAGGGGTCTGGTTCACAATGCATGAAAAAAAATCATAAAATAGATCTTTCATTACTTGTTAGAAAGTAATAGGGAATAATAAAAGAACTTTTTTTTTCTTTTACTGGTAAAGAGATTGATAAAAGCAAAGTAACATGAAGTAGATTTTTATCTTAGATAACAGACATTACTTTTTCTCCCAGGTGGACTACCTAGAAACTGCTGTACAGAAAGCAAAAATGTTTGCTGTCTGAAGAACAAGTTACAGGGGATGGCAAGTTCGCTGGTAGTATTTCCAGTGAGGTGGCTGAGGTTACCTCAGCCTTTTATCTATGGGTTCAGAGATGCTCTCTGCCATGTTGAACAAGTCTGTCAGGCCTTTACTCAGACAAACATTGCTGGTGATTAACAGCCTAGATAACTACCTATTGTAATTAGAAGAACAAAAATAGAAGAACACTAAGTTGTCTGTTTTTCTTTCTTTGATTGTGGGTGCTATTGTGGCATGCTGCACAGCAGAATTTCTAGGACCCTTGACAGTGAAAATGATGTGGATCTTGTGGACATGATGTTGCCTAGACATACAAGTTGTCTGCACCAACTTCTGCATATAAGCTTTTACAGTCTACTGAGTGCTTATTCCTCTTCAAACAGTAACCCTAAGCAGTTGTTAGGTTCACTTAGCTGAAGTTAATAGTTTGGTTTTGTACTGCTATCTAATTACAGAGCATAAGGCAATTGTTTGGGGTTTTTTTAACATGTTGTTTAATTTCCTGGTCATATAAATATGAATGCCTCTGGTTGTGTGGTTCCTGTACCAATGATTGTGAGAATTCTAGGACTCATTACACTCTGATATATTAAAGCCACTTTAAACCCTTTTCATTATCCTTAATTGATGGCTTGTGCCTACAGACATGGACTTCTGTTGCATATGTATAGATATCATTACAGGGTTTTATGGTTTTTATTCACTGAAAGACTTTTGTCTTAAAATGCAGTAGCTGTTCAACTGATACTCTCAAAAGAATAGTCAGTCTCTCAGTGGAGGAATCTGATTTTTTACAATGCCATTGACTGTCCATTAATAATTTATGATTATGTCAGTCCATCTCTAGTATTACATGCAGTCTGCAGTGCTTTTGAAATGTATTTAACGACATTTTTAGCTAAGCAGCATTGAATGCTGTTGTGGATGAAGTAATGGTTCTTGCTAGCATTTGGAAAGTTATTCCTGTTAACCTAGGTTTTTTCAGCTTCCAGCCAGCCAGTATGTTTAACCCAGCTTGGTTATCTTACAGTTGCGACTTTTGGCAGAGCTCAACAATAACTAGGACAAGCAGGACTGCTAGATCTAGTGAAAGTGGGCTCTCATCCTATTAATGCATATTTAAGTGAAATAACTCTATATTTCAGTAGAGGTGCTATCCATGTATCACATGACTGAGATCTGACTCCACTTCCCTCTGGCACTTTAGTTAAATAAACAGCAATAATTGTAATGCAGTTGACACTAGAATTTCGCATCCGAATGGCACAAAATCAGAAGAAAGGTAGTGATTAGAGATAGTGTTTGCTTTGTGGATTATGTATACGTTTTACTAGAATTCTGTGAACAGTGAATGATACATTCGTACCTTCAAGCAGAATTTACATGATGAAGGTGAAATAAATCTTTTTTAGATTGGTTTTGAATTAAGCAAAGGCTTTAAAATATTAAGAAAGGAATAATATCATTCAAAATGATAGTTGCTGACAAAGCTTGTATTGAAAGTAAAATGAATGCCAGAAGAGCTTTGCAATGTCTAAAGCAGTGACAGTGACTATTATGTTAGCTTTTGAAAATACTTGAGAGATAAGTGATTATTAGTGAAACTAAACTGAGTTTTCACTGCTGCTGAGGATTTAGAGGTATTTATCAGGAGCAGAACAAGTAATCTAAAAAGATGCTGTCCTTGCTGTTGACAAAGATCCACTCTGGAGCTTGGCAGAGCACGCACGGGCATAAAGAGTTCTTGGGCAGGTAGCAGCATAAAGGACAGTTTGTTTAATAAGACTGAGGAAGAATCAGGGGGTTTGACAGTCTCCAAGGTCCTGAATAAAGAATCTTCATTATGTTTGTCATAACTGAGCCTCATCCCTTCACTCTAAATAGGCTGCAGCCTGTGAGCGTCTAATCACACAAGGAGACAGGAGGTTTCATCCTGCTCATTTCCTTCTTCACTCAAGTGCAATTTGTCCTGAGATTATGGTGATTCACAATGCACTTTATTAGAAACATTAAACAGAAAAGCAGCAAATTCATGTGCCTGTCTACAAAAGCCATTAGCAACTGATTCTCCAGGAACCCATGAAAAGAAATAAACAGGAAAATAACAGAAAATTCAGGAAGGTCTCTGGTATGGGAGAAGTCTGATACAGAACAGTAAGGTGCAGATGCACTCATTTGTCATGTGCACTGAAGGTGAAAATATTTGGAATTCATTTGCTTTCACTAAAAGAATGAGATCTGAATAACGGTGACCTTCTTCTTGCAAAAGTTAATCTAATTCCAAGACTGGAGGTAATTCATGAATGGGCATGTTTTTAAGGGAGCACGCAGAGGCCTCGGGAGTCCCTGAAGAAATGTATGTGATCAAGTAGGTATTTTGAGTTCAGTATGAGTAAGGAGGAAAACATAAGAAATTGCCTGACTGCTGTGACCTTAGGACCTATCAGATGAAAGCCCACTTTGATACCATCAGCCCATTTTGTGTTTCACTTGGCTTTAACCTAACAGAAATGGAATATGTACCACTGGCTTTGTGAAGATCACTTAGCTTTTAAAAGTCTTAAAAAACGTAAAAAAGGGTCTGTGCCTTACAATATGATAAAATCAATGTTGAACCCTCAAGTCCTACAAAGTGTTCATTGCATCAGACAGATATCAATGGTGATGGTCCAAACACAAAATCCTAAAACAAATATGAAACATCTAATCTGACGTAATACTGCTTGTGACCAACCTGAAGGTACAGATTCTTAAAATTACATGCCTATTAAAGATGACACAGGGCAGGGAATCAGAGGTGTCTGGGCCTCTGATTCAGTGACTGTAAGTTCAGCACTTTGATACTCAGTATTTCTTGTGTATATTTAGCACTTGCCAAAAAAAAAAAAAAAAGAAAAAAAAAAGAGGCCAACAGAACCTGGTTTCGGCAGATTAGTAAACCTGGTAAACTGTGGTATGTTGAGTGAATGATATTTTTTCTAGTCTTGTCCTGTTAGAACAGGTGAAATATTCAACTGTTATTATTTGTCTTAGTTGTAATTGCTGGCAGAAACAGAACATCAATACTAGAGATTAAAAACTGCCTTCAGGTATAAGTACTATTTGTGTAAGTAATGGTTGGACTCGATGATCTTAAAGGTCTTTTCCAACCTCAATGATTCTGTGATTTATCCTGTTTTCCTCCCTAGTAGTTAGTGTAGTTAATTTTTCTTACAGTTGGATATAGATGTTATTTTGCTTCTATTAACATGCACTTATCCTGTTTTCCTCCCTAGTAGTTAGTGTAGTTAATTTTTCTTACAGTTGGATATAGATGTTATTTTGCTTCTATTAACATGCACTTTTTACACATCTTTTCCATCACAAATATGGATCAAGTTAATCTATCATTTATGTATTTTTTGACCCACTCAGGCCTGAGTATGCTTTCATTGTTTAAGTACAGGATTTAAATGGCTATAAATAATTTCTCAATGACTTTAAAGGTCTTTTCTAACCCAAACGATTCCATGGTTCTGTAGTGAAGATATGTGGGTTAGTGTATTTAAGCTAATTCTGGTATTTAGGAAATAGCTTGGTTTGCTATACTGGTGTCGTTCTTGACACTGCTTTCAGGAGCACCAAACTCTTACAGATGCTATTCTTGGAATAAATTATTAGCCTAGAAAGGGATAGTAGAGGGCTAAGCAACATGTGACTGAGTAAACTTTTGGTGGACTTAAACTTGTGAGTCAGCAGTGTGCCCTGGCAGCCTGTGTTTGCTGTCTAATCCTTTTGAGCCAGAAAGGGACTAGGCATCGTAATGTATATTAGGGATGCATCAGGATAGCACACTAACGCGCCGGTCCTCACAGTGATCTAATTGCTTAAGATGTCACTAGCCTAAGTGAGTACTCTTGGATGTGGCCAGTTTTGAAATATGAAGGGTGTGATAAAACAAACCAGTTGTCACTTTTGGGAACACACTTCGCCAGCTGGCTGGTAATAGAGAAATGTATTGTAAGCCAAAATGAGAAATTTTGAGTTACACAATGAAGTTAAATGTTTGTGGAGAAGCAATTAACTGACTTCCATCCCATCTCTACAGAAAGTGCAGTGCTACTTTGGAAGGTTGTTTGTTTCGGAGAAGCTTGATGCTAACTAAAAAAGGCTCCATGCTCCAGGCATGCAGTTTTGGTAGCTCCCTGTAAGTCTCGGTATCCTGCTGTGACCACACTTAGAACTCTGTCCTCCTCTAGCATTTGCTGTCTTGCTGACTGCATCTTCTCATTCACCTTTTTAAACTCTTTATATTTTAGGACTGAAGTAATTTATCAGAAACAACTCATAGCATTTGCATCCTATTAAGAAACACTCTGAACTCATTCTTTATGACAATCATTTTCATTTGCACAGAAAGTCATTCCAAAGCTTCTAACAAAGTGGTAAGCAGTGACAGGTGAAGAACTGTAATTCCATTACTAAATTGCGGTCATTTCAAAGGGTCAAAATAAACAACTGTTTAATGACCTTGCTGTTGCAGAAAGTGATGGGAAAGGTTTGAACGTGAGAGACTGTGAGTGTTTCCTTTTTAATGCGTCTTAATAGAGAAAAATAATCTTCAACGGAATAATAGTTTTCAGCATCCTTAGGCAGCTATGATTCAGTCCTAGCAGGATGTAAAAATGCAAGGGATGGGGAAAGATTTCCCATCACCATACTGCATAGGTATTTGCTGGAGGTATTAATATACCTCTTTTGCAGTACACTTGGAAGAGATGCCACTTGCCAACCTCAGATAGCAAGACTTTTGTGTGTAGTGCCTTCAGTACTATAGGGATGGATTCAAAGACTCTAAGTACACAAACTGGGGAGACATGAAGATGACCTATTTACTCATGATTTTCACTCAGAAAAGAATTAAAAGCTGCTGGTAAATCAGAAGTTTTCTTTGTCTAGTCACTGGGAAATTATTCTCAGGAATGATGTTTTAAATATGTACTTGTAATCAGAACAATGTTTCATTTTATTTGCTGAAAGGTTGATTGCAAAATGAGTACAGGGATGGAAAGAAGAAACAATCATCTTAAAACAGTGAGGAATACATCAGCTCTTCTCTCTGAGCCACCTCAAGGCTTTCTGACAGTGCAGACAGTTTGCTACTCCTGATGCTGTCAGGGGCAAGGTGTCAGCTGCTTAGGGGACCATTTCTTCTTTGCAGTAGCTGCTATGTTCTCCAGCTCAGCCTCACCCTCAGTGGTAGCAGCAGAACTGAAGGGTCTGTTCAAGGGAGAGAAGCTGCATGGGATACTGGCATTTCTGGATGTCTTCTCTAGCCACAGTCACTTCAGCACTCTGCTGTCAGTGGCATCTTTTACTTATACCTACAGTAAGGTTTGTGTCTCCTGGCTGGCTGTTGTAAAACCAGTGTGGACTGTGCATCATGGCAAAATTAGAATAGATAGTTCTCCCCTTGAGGATATCTGGTTTTGATGACACTTCCTGTAAAACTTTTTGAGAAAATTAACTTCTTTTTTTTTTCTGTTAAATTTCCCAGTTTTCATGCAGGCTGGTAATGCCTCCAGGGAGTTCCAAAGTGTGAAGGGGAATAAGTGACTTGGTTTAGAAAGGAAATCATGTTGGGGCCGTCCAGCTTTCAGACACAGAGAAGCAAAGATTGTTAGTGAAGTTTGTGCTAAAGGAACATATATATTTCAGTGTGGAGGATGATTTTCTTTTTAAGTCTTGATTATGAAGGCTTCGGGAGCCAAACTACAGTGCACAAAGCCTAAGAAAAAACACTATAAAGCAGCAAGAAATCCACAGACTTCTTACAAGATAACTTGTCTCCTAATTACTGTAATTTCACAGAGCTTTATTAATGCATCTTGTACATTTAAAATGATAGATAAACAGACAATTTTACTTCTCTCCCTGTTGTATAGAACCCTGGATATTTTTTTTGCTTCTCATATCAATAGTCATTGTTCCAGCATTGTTTAGTTTGGTGTGAGTTCAGGTTCCTAGACAAGTCACTAGTTCTGGAGACAGTGTTTAGTTAATCAAGGTTAGGTTTGTTTAGTCAGAATGCTAATGGTACACTAACTAGCTGATTTAGCGAGCATCTTTTGTGTCAGACAATAAATGAAAACACTTGATATAATGTCAGCTTAAGTAACAGTTTCTGTATATGGATGTCCATATGTGTGTGTTCATACCTATTCAAATATCCATATGCAATTTTGCTTTATATAGTTGAAGAAATCCTCAGGAGTTCCCTCTCTTGCTCTATTTTGTCGAAGGAAAGACGACTACTCCTTCTTTAACCCAGCTGAATTTGATATGAAGAGCTAGATTAGATTTCTATGAGGCTCTTGGGCATTAGTTTGGATTTAACTGTTTATGATGTCTAGATTTTCAGATGCATTATTTTAGAGCAACATAGTTTTGACCTAGAGCAAATGATAGGAAGTTGTACGTTAGGAGGAAGCAGTTGGGCAAATTCATGTGGTGCTTCTTACAGTTTTCAAAAGCAGAACACTTTACAGCTGCTTGTGAATGCATCATGTTTCTATTTCAGGGTACACCTCCTGGCTAGTAAAAGAGCTGCAGAACTTGCCCAACTCAGAGTGTTCAAGTGTTCTGAACTTTGCTAGGTCAGAACTCTTTTAAAGGTTGAGGAGACCTAAGCAAGGGCCATGTGCATCTCTCACATCTCACCTACTTTTGAAGTAGCTTTGTTGAAAAAGAGTAAAATGTGCAGTTTGGTGTTCTTCCTTTTCTGTATAAAAACAGATGGTGGATTTTTTTTTTAAAGTGTTCCTTAAAGGTGTGGGGTTTATAGCTTAAGCTGCATTAGACAGGCTCTCAGCTTAAAAGAATAGTTTTTGTCTCTAGCATATTCTTTTCAGGTGCATGCTGTACCTGTCAGCAGTGGAGGCAGAAACCGGGGAGAGACACTGGTAATTGTGTTACTCCACTGAGCTTCTGTGGAGTTGGGTTGATTTTCCTGTGGGGAGGATGTGGCATGGCACTTCAGAAAGAATTTTGTTTTGCTCTTCCCAAATTTCAACTGTAAAGAGTAGTCAGAGCTATTAGAGCCATCTTCTGCTTCGGCAGGGATGCAGCTTGGTCTCATCCTATATTTAGTCAATTCATAAGGAAGAAGCACAACTTTTCTTGTCTTTTATATATAGCTGGAACATAGATGATCTAACACAAGGTGCAGTTACTGCTCCTGAAGAGAATTTGACAGACCTAGTGATCAGGCCAGGGATGAAAATTTTGCATATCATCTTTTGTGAGTGTGTTCTGTTTACAATTTTGCTAGTGCTTTATTTACATGGATTCAGAATGTGACTGGAGAAATCAATGGAAGAACAGGATCAAGGTTTACCAAAATGAAGACAGCATCTTTGGCTCAGGAGGTCTTGAGTTGCTACAGTCTGGAACAAGTATGTTTGGCCTACTGCTGACGGTGCTAGCAGGTTCTTAGGTCATCATTTGAATTCAGTAAGATTATTTGTAAAAATGCTAATAATACCAAGTAAAAAATGAGCCTCTTGCAGGTCATAAGTGTATGCTGTTCAGGCATATATAACAGTGGGTAACTCCAGCTGCAGCCTTTGGAGAAAACAGTGTGCTGGGATGAAGAAATTACACCTTCGTTGAAATACCTTGAACATTTTTTAGTAAGACAAAACTAACAGGAGTAACCTGAGAAGACTTCCGCCAAATGGTCCTCGGTCAGATTGGGATGTCTGGAGGACAATCAGGCACTGAGGTGTCAACATTTCTACTAGGTGCAATAGCAGTCTGGGATAATGTTTCTAAGGCAAAACAGAAAACATTTATGTCCTTAGGTGAATAATTGGTTATCTTCTTTCCCAGAAATATAGGAAATAAAAAACAAATACAGTGTATTCATTTAAATGGACTGCCAAGAAGGGAGCTAGCATAGTGGGATGTGTCGTTCTAAAGAAATTGTGTAAATCTAAGAATTAAGATGAAACTGGAATTCATATCTAATGAAAACATAGATGTAATAGTGTATGTCACCATCTTACTGAAAAGAAGACAATCAGAGGCACTAATATCAAATATACAAGAAAGATAAAGTGGAATAATAATACCATAAGTTAAAGGAGATAAGATCCAAATCACATTGATCAGCTCATCACTGCAATTTGTAACATTAGAATCCATCTGGATTGAAATTCCAGGCATGAACAGGAGGAATATAATACTCTTCAGCAGTGAGTGCTGATGTAATCAAGGAGAGTCCTACAACAAAACCATTTTTTGGGAAGGGCACAACAGCAGTTTTGTGTGGAATTGAAATAAACATCGAAGATGTAGTACAAATAGAGGAAATGAACTGTAACAGAATATGAGGACTGGACAGTATTCACAAAGTTATTCCCAAGATAACTCAGAGATAAAATAGCTTAATAGTAGCAGAGTATAACATCCTGTTTTAAAACTCTGTTGTTGTTTGAATATGAGAGGATGGTGTGATGCCCATCTTCAAAGAAAGATTTAGGTGGAACCTGCAAACAGTAGTCCTGTAACTGGCGTCTGTGCTGAGTAACTAGTAGAAATTAGACCGAAAGGTGGACTTAGTGGACACCCAGATAAAAATGATCTATTTGCAAAGAATCAGTATGGCTGCTGAAAAGGAATCTTTGTCATCACATCTTTTCTAGTTTAAGTGGTCAGCAAGTATGCGGAGATGAGTGACTCAACTGATCTAGTCTGCTTTGACTCAAAGTCCCTCAATACAGGTCTTTGAGAGAATTAAACTCCCACGTGAGAAGGATGTGAAATGAGAGGTTTCCACATAAGAAACCACTAAGTAGGCTGGGACTTCTTTTCCTAGAAAAGGGATGACTGAGGTGAGATTTGACAGAAATCTATGAAATTGCAAGTGTGATTGGAGGGTGAATAATACTGATTGCTCACCATCTCTTTCAGTTCAATAACAAGAGGCCATTGAGTGATGCCGGTAGAAGCCAGGTTCAAAACAATCAGATGAAGGGTGATTTTCATGCACAGTGTTGTAAACATGCAACTCCTTAATGGTGGTTGTTATGAAGGCAAAAAGTAGGCTCGACAGTACATTGGAAAAATGCTTAGACAAGAGACATCTTGGAAATTGCTTTTGTTGAAATTTTGGTGATTGCATGGGCTCTACTGTGGTTCAGCTAGGATTATCAGCATTTTGCAGCGTATATCTTACATTATTTGTATGCTTCCTCACAAGTTGTTAATTTCACTTATACTTTAGAAAATTGGAAGAGAACTCCACCTAACGTGATGTTGGAACTAATGATAAGCAGAATGATGACTAAATCAAGACTGCTAGTAACAAAACTTTCCTTTTTCCTGTGGGAAACAGAATGTAAGCTCTGGGGTTTACATCTGTTCATAAATTTTTGTGTAATGAAGTAAAGCATAATTTAATTTATAATATGGTAGGTCTGGTTCTGATTGGTTTTGCTCTTTCAAAAAATTTTTTCTTAATTTAATTGTAATAGAAACTAGATCAAAATCAAATTTCCAATTTTTCATTATTTGTGTAACTGGAATGTGATGATAAGTTTTTATGTAATTTCTGATCTGTGAAACAGTTGACAATTTTGGCTTTTAAGGGCATTTTAAAGTAGAATAGAGTTCTATGTAGTGCAAATAGCAAAACAAATTCATTTTCCGAGAAGTTTTAAGTATTACTATGATTCAGGATAAGCTACTTTTGCTAAGAGAGAAGGAACAAATGGAATCATTTAAAAGTGAGTAGAATCAGGAAAAGCAGTAACAGCTGCTGAAAAAATTGTGCAGAAACAAAAAGCAAATACAAAACATGAGCATTTGGATTTGGGAGCAGGGGGTTGTCAAGTGTCTTAGAAACAATGACATGTTGACACTGAGCTGGGAAATTATTACCATTTTTAATGGGTATGAGAGTGGCTGAGAAAATTCTAATACCAATAACTCATTGAAAAGAACCTTATGTTCAGCCATTTATGGTGAGACAGAAACAGTGACTGCATGTTGTAAAGAAATAGAGGCACTTGTGAGTCACCATTTGGGGTTTGATTTGAGGGTGGGTTTTTTCTTGAAAGCAAAGCTGTATCTTCAGAATGCCTAGAAGCTGTACTATATCAATTTAGGAAGAATATAGTTTTTATTTCTGCAATTTCATCACACATAGTCTTTTTTGGGGTCACATAACTGCTTGCTTCATTGTAGATTTGTCTTGATTCTCCTCAGTTATTAATGGGGTTTTTCACAAAGTCCTTTTCTTTTTCACAGATCCAAATTTCCATTTACTCATATCCGTTTCTTAGGAGGCCTGTAGTTCCCAGAAGGAGTTTTTTTTATAATGTTTCTCTCTGTGCTATTTCATTGACATTTTTATGTCTAAGCAAAGTTTAATAATGGAAATTAGGGGAACAGAGCACTGCAGTGTGGGAGGATGAGAGAGAAAGACGGTGCCCTATTCTGAAAGGGAAAAATTACTTTGTTGCTGTTAAATGGGGTTGGAGAAAGGATATTTATTTTTTTAAGTTGGTCCCTGTGCATACACATCCTTCTTTCCCTTAGACTATCATATGTAAAGATAAACCTGTTTTTCAGTGTAGCCAAAATTTATGTAACCAGATGAACAAAAAAAATAAAAGGGGAGGAGGTAGGGGGGAAGAGAGGGAGGAAGAAGGAAGGAGTATGAAGCATCTGTCGGGATCCTTCTAACAAGGAAGAGGTGATGGCTTAAAAGAAAAGTTCAGCTTCCTCTTGGCATATTCTGTGTAAGACCTTCTTTGCTGGTGGTTTTCACCAGTGTCCTAGAGCTCCATTTCCCAAATTCCAACTGCTATATAGCAACTTAAGTGATCCTAAGTGATAGGTCTGTGGTTGCACAAGAAAAATTTTAAAAGCAATTATACAAACTTAAAACCCAGATGCAGCTACAAAGAATTCTCAATGCATTATTTAAAAGGGAAGAGAAGCTTAAATTATTAATTAGTTATTAGACATCAAAATACCTATTTGGAGCAAGACTGAGGTTTTGACTTCCCAGTGGTGCCAACACTGGAAACTAGTGAAACTAGTCTAGAATCCCTGCCTCATGCTGAACACTTCAGCTGAAAGCAAGAAACCAATGAAACAGTCCTCCTATGTGAAAAAGTTACTTTTCCTGTTAAGTCTGTGTATGTAAACACCAAACTTACAAAAAGAGTTTGAGTAGATTTGAAGCCTAATCTTTACAAGGAACTTCAAGTGTTTAGTTGACGTGGAATTCATTCCATTTTCTCAGAGGTTTTTCTGCTTCAAAAAACTTCAGCCATACTGTGGTTCCCAAAACACTCAATGTGATTAAGAATTTTTAAACAAATCTTCTCAGCTGTAGGGAACTGAATGCAAAAAAAACCCCAATCCAAACAAATGATGAAAACCCTCTTATATTCTTTCTTTTACACTGGTAAGAGAATAAAGCTTTGTAAATATTATCTGAATGACTTAGAAACATTGGTTAATTAAGAGACCCATTGGTAAAGTGGGGAATATATGTAGTTTCCTTAACTCCCCCAGCAGAGTTGGGGGATTGATAGAGATGGAAAAGAAGGGTATTCAATTTCCACAGACTTGCTGAAGTATGGAATATGACTCTAAGTCAAATGTCTGTTCAATACTCCTACATTTTTACCAGTGCATTATTTTTTTTTAATAAGTACTGCTCAGATAGGAGATATACTGAAACACATTGATTACATATCAGAAGCCAGGTTAATGGAAAAAGCAAAATCGTGAATAATTTCCACATTTTCAGGAGTAAATAGGTTCTCTAATGATTATTCATCCACTTTTCATTTGAACATGCAGGAGCAGTAATACTTTATGCTTGTCAACATTTACACAAAGCCCATTTTTTCATGCTGAAATACTAACTTTGAATATTCAGACTGATTCTGTTTTGCAAAATCTGATGAAAAAACTGCTTGTCACCTGTAGTGGAAAGATTAGGATTCATAATCTAGTTCTCCAATAATGTAATGATGCGGGAGTTTCATAACAGCAGAGAGAGGAGGAGTTCATTCAGCCTTTTCTGAGATACTGAAATGAAAAATATATCACTTATTTCAAAGTATGATTACAAAGAATCACAGTTGACATTCTCAAAAATACACAGCATCTCTTTGTCTTTCACAGGGTTATCCAGGTTTCTCATACTGCACTTCCTTTCTTGCAACATTACATGTTACTATTAATGTATTTTAGTTCATTTTTTTTAATAACAGGTAATCAGTGCATATTTGTTGCACTAAGCATCTGCTTTACTGGGTATGGATATTGTTTTCTAGTTCTTTCAGATCTCTAATCTATGCACATTAGTCTGTTTCTGTAGCATTGCAAAAAGTAAATCAGAAATCAGATACTCTAATACTATAATATGCTGTACTATCACCTCGTCAGTTTTCAATTCTGTCGCTTACTGTAAGCCCAAATTAAATTTCCTGCACCAGAATGGATGAACTAAAAAATGATTCCGGCACTCCAAATCTGAAAATATTGTATTAGCAGATTGAGGTCAAGGATTAGCAACATAAAGCACATTAACAGAATGCTAATAGAAGCAAACCTTTCCTCCCTTTCCGTGACTTTAATATCTTGGTCACTCTGCAGTCATTTAGTAGGCCTGGGTCATCACAGTGTTATACAATGGAGACCCCAGAAGCTCTGCTTTTTAATCAACACTGGAAACTAGCTGTATATAAACTTTAGACTAAAAGCTTGCAGGGTAGATGTGGGAACAATGTCTCATGTAGTCCAGAAAATTTTGTTGGTAAGAAATAGTAACAGGAACAGTAATTAAAGGACGCCATTGTGATAGGTATCACACACAATGAACAAAAAAGACCCTGTGTTTTCCAAGAGCCTGAGTGTGGTTGATGAGTCTGCCTGCCCAGGTGGCTGCTGTTGAGGCTGTGTGTTTCTGGCTGTTCTTCCAGTTGACAGGGTTGGAGGAGCCAGATGTGTGTACAGTGTACTGGGAACCATGCATTTCTGTTTGCAATGGTGTATGGAAAAGTGGTTGGACCTCCAGCTTGACATCCACACAGTTCTTGGGAAGAGCCATGCTGATGGATAAGTATTACGGCATTCAACGGTTCCTGTTACCAGTGCTGTTGGATTGGATGGAGGGGATCTTGGAGCCTGGTTGAAGGCAAGGCTTTTGGTGTACTTTTCTGCCCTGGGCCTGAGCTGCAGCTGGATATGTGAATCAACACGTGTAGAGAGATTGAGGATGTCTGGGCTAGAGCACAGGCTTGAGTATGTAGTATAAACCCATAGTATAGGGATTCAAACCGTAGTATGAAGCCAATAGTATAAGCTCCTAAATAGGCTATTCTCAGACAACAGTAAAAGAAGGAAGATGTTATGTTAGGCTTAGTCTCCTGATACACAATTATTTTTGGTAGAATTATAGAATGGTTTGAGTTGGAAGAGACCTTAAAGATCATCAAGTTCTAATCTCCCTGCAATGGGCAGGGACACCTTCCAGTAGATCAAGTTGCTCAAAGCCCCAAAGAATGCTAAGAAATCATATTCCTGTTGTCTGTTTTCCCATAGAGATGAATCTCACCACATCCTTCATCATCTTCTCCCAGAAACATGTCTTTTTGTTTCTGTTGCTTTGTGTTCTTAGGGCAATCTTTTAAATTCTCTTCACTACATCTCTGCTTTCACTTCGTTTTCCAAATATTCCCTCTGTTGCATCAGCCATAAATATGAAAAGAACTTTAATACAGTAGAGTTGCATTTAAATCAAAGAAAAAAAGAGGGGGAAAAAATATGAAGACGTTTGGAACACCAAGACCAGTGAGTGCTTGCTGAACATTCCTACAAAAAATATTTTTTGAGTGCCCTGCTCCACCCTCTCTGCACATTAAAAACAAATTGCGCTTTTCTGTTTTTTCAGTTGTTCTGCTTTAGGTGACAGTGAAGTGGTTTAAACAGTGGGGCTGAATGAAGTGAGTTCATTTATGACAAAGAAATATGCCCTGGAAGAAAATGGACCCTAAGCCCGTTCTTCAAAATACTATCAACCATCATTACAGCTACGGTGCATTAGCTGCAAGGATATAATAACAGCAGCCACCATGATCTGCTTGTGTCTTGGGGAGTCACTGGAGAAATTTGTTCATCCATTCCTTCCTGCTTCAACTCTTGCATGGTACAATTGTAGATTGCACCCCCTTCAGTCTAGTCCCTAGGTCTTTTGAAAGAAGTCTTTGACAAGCAATGTTCTGCAGGCAGTTGTGGTTTCAGAGTAGCTATTAGAAGGTCTGCTGTGCATATGGAGGCTTTCAGAAAGAATTAAGTACAAAATTTCAAGAGGTTCAAGCAAATAAGGTTTCATCCCCCCTTCAGTTCAGACACACACATTGCAAGCCGTTGCTTGCAAACCAAAGCTTGCCTGTCAGCCTAGAGACTGGTGTCACTTCCTACCTGTGTGTGGAAAACGATTAGCTGGGCTAATCTGGTCTACAAAAATCAGTATGTGTCTCTTGACACGTGGTAGGACATTAGATTAATCTCTGTCTTTCACACTGGGTGGTGTGTACTGTATAAATATAGGGAAGATAAGCAGAAGAATGGGAAGCGTCTTAACTCTTCAACGTTGACTAGTTCTTAGAAGTTCAACTGTTCTTTTGAATTAATTTTGTCTCAGTTGGCTTGAACAGCACTTTTTTGTTTCTTGGTGATTTGGTGAATGGTAGAAAAAGTATTGTGAGTTTTATATAAATTGGAAAAAAATGGATTTGTGCATAAGTATTACTGAGCTTGTAATTCAAGAAGGCTCCTTTTTGCCCTTTTTCAAAAGATGAAGGATTTTTATAGGAGGCTTTCAGCCCCATTTGTAGATGAAGCCAATTCATAAACAAAGGTCAAGCAAAGCATCTAAATCTCTTGGCATTTTCCTACTGCTGAGATGATGTACTCTTTTAAATCTTTCCATGAGTCAGACTTAATGAACAAATCTGGTGGGTTCATTGGCATACATTCACCAGCAAAAATCCTCAGTGATAAAGGGTGGTTATTCTGCTTGTCAAATAATTCAGTAAATACACTGTGGGAGAAAAGGTTTTCCTCTCCAAGGCTGCTAAGAAAGCTAAAATGTTTCTCTCTTCATCTTTGTTTAATTTTTCGTTCAGCTAATGAAATAATTGAGAATCAGGCCTTAAAAGTATGATTGCTTTATTAATAATGGATGGGCACCATTAGAAAGGGCTAATCAACCTGTTAGACTATTCTTTAATAATGTGTGCAACATAATGTCAGCATCGTAAAGCTCTCATTTGAAAGGATATTTTCCCCAGTGGTTGCATTTTCATTATTACTCATTCATCTAATGCAAGTAGTAATTTAAATCCACTTCTCAACTTATCACTGCTATCGACTGAAATGCATGGGACTGGATTTTCAGTAGGTGTAAGGTAGTATAGATTTATTTAAGTGAGTTTAAATACATTGATTTATATTACCCCGAATCTTAAGCTGCTCCTTAGGCCAGTTCTCAGCAGGAGTGAGGATGACTTGCCTGCTCCTGACTGTCTTCAGTGTACCCTGCATGTCCTCTGTGCCCGCCTCCTCTCCTCCCCTGCCTGCTGTGCAGGGGCACTCCTTTGTGTTGCGTGAACCACTGGTACAGCTTTTCTGTTTTTATCTCTAGCCTTCATTTCAATTTGTGTAATTAAGCTAAGCATGGCGCCAGCTGAAATTTAGTTATATTAGCAGCCTGAGACTGGCTTTTCAAAATAATTTTTTTCTGTGTGTTCTCGTGTTTCCGCCTCTATCGTGCAGCAGTAGTTTCAAAATGCTATATATATTCAACAGTTTGGAGATGGAGCATTTGTAAAATTGAACAGGGTTTTATGATGTGTTTATTAACTATAGTGAGAGCTGGATGGCATTCCGGAGGTCTCCACGCTCTTGCCCTTAATGTCACTCTTTTCAATAAACAATGCGTGTTAGTTACACCCGGTGTAGCAACAGCATAAGCTAGGGCATGTCTTTAAGTGGAAATACGTAAACTGGAAGCACAGGATGAAAGACAGCGTGGGCTGAAAGGTGCTTTGGTAATGGATGAGTGTTTTGTCAGTCTTGTTTTTTATTTGCAACAGTAGTTGAAATAGACCTTGTCAAGCTGTATACTGCAAATCTGCTAGTAATCTGGTGATTTCCTGTCATTTGTGCGCTAAAATGAACCCAACAGCTCTGATAATATATCTCAGTGTGGTGGGTTGAGCCTGGCTGGATGCCAGGTGCCCACCAAAGCTGCTCTATCACTCCCCCTCCTCAACTGGGGAGAGAAAATATAACAAAAGGCTCACGGGTCAAGATAAGGACAGGGAGAGATCATTCAGCAATTACCGTCACAGACAAACAGACTCAACTCAGGGAAATTAATTTAATTCATTAGCAATCAAATCAGAGTTGGGTAATGAGAAATAAAAACTAAACCTTAAAACAACTTCCCTCCACCCCTCCCTTCTTCCCAGACTCAACTTCATTCCTGATTTCCTCTACCTCCTCCCCCTGAGCAGCACAGGGAATGGGGGTTGTGGTCAGTTCATCACACTCGGTTTTGCCACTCCTTCCTCCTCACACTTTTACCCTGCTCCAGCATGGGGTCCCTGCCGTGGAAGATAGTCCTCCATAAAATTCTCCAATGTGAGTCCTTTCCACAGGTTGCAGTTCTTCACAAACTGCTCCAGTGTGGATCCCTTCCATGGGGTACAATCCTTCAGGAAAAGACTCTTCCAGCATAGGTTCCCTTGCTGTAGTGTGGGCTCCTCTCTCCGCGGGTCCACAGGTTCTGCCAGGAGCCTGCTCCAGCATGGTCTTCCCACGGGATAACAGCCTTCTTCAGGCATCCATCTGCTTCAGTGTGGACTCCTCCAGGGGCTGCAGATAGATATCTTCTCCACAGTGAGCCCCTATAAGCTGCAGGGGGACAGCCTGCCTCAACATGGTCTTCACCATGGGCCGCAGGGGAATCGGTACTTCAGCACTTGAGGCACCTCCTCCCCCTCCTTCTTCACTGATTTTGGTTTCTGCAGAGTTTTTTTTCTTACATATTCTCACTCTTCTGGCAAATGTAATTGCTGTTGCGCAGTAATGTTTTTCCCTTTCTAAAATATGTTATCACAGAGGTGCTACCACTGTCATTGAATCTCCTGGCAACTTCTCACAGAAGCCCCTCTGCAGTCCCCCTGCTACCAAAGACTTGCCACACAAACAATACACTCAGCAATAATAAAACCTCATTTTGTTTTATATAAATATGTATATAACATAGGTTTAATTAGGCACATACATATAGTAAGGTGTGCAATGCATATGTATGTGTGCTTTTATATATATCTTTCCAATAAATGCAGTAATTACAAGAAAGTCTGCAAATCTAATATATCAAATTTTGATAAAGTTTTCTTGATATTTGTATTTTCTTTGTGGTATTCTTTGGCCACTGGGAAGAAACTGTTCCCTATAGGTGTTTTTGCCAAGGCATTAGTCTGCTATTAGCTCCTCTGAACGTCCTGAGGAAGAACTGCAGGGTCTCGTAGTACTGTCCAGGAAAGGGAAGGAAGGCCATCATAAGGCAATAAATGGTTCTGCAGCTGGAGCTAAGTCAACAATGACATTAATATGTATACTCTTCTGTGGTGTCAGCTCTTAGAGAACCTGGGGGAATCCCAAATGTTGGATCCCATCCCTGCATGCAGAGTGAACAGCAATGCAAAAAGGCCAAGTGCCTCCTGTCAGGACATCTTTTGTGTTGACATCTGCAAGAAGGGATTCCTTGTGAGCTCTTCCGATTACGTGCTGAAATCAGCTCTCCTTTAATCTTGCCCATATCGCTTCTCTTCTGTCCTCAGTGTCAGCCTGACGGTTTCCTTTCCCGTTAGATCAGAGCTGAAGTGAAGACTGAATATTGGAAACCTCAGATTTCCAATACAAGGGGTATTACACAAAAATGTTATTTAGCTAACAACAGTTATAAATCCTGTGAAATAATAGACCGGGTGAGCTTGTAACCTATCTACACACTTACTCTGATGTTAAATGCTAGGAAAAACACTTGGCAGGCTGCAGAGTAAATAATCAATTCACATGAAAATATGTTTTTTACAAAGTTGTCTTAGAATAAAACAATGAAGTAAGGATTTTTACTTCTTTCACAAAAGAATAGATTTCTGCCTGTATTAACATTCCACTTTTGCCCTTGTCTGGTGGCTTAACCTTTTCTTAGGCTGTATAAGACAGTCTTTTATTGAAGCAGATAGTAGAAACCTTTACATCAAAAGGTAGTACCATAATAAGATATGGTGCTATATCTAGCCCTAATTTCTTTCTACTTACCTTTTCCTTCTCTCCTGTATTTTCAGGTGGTGGGGTTTTTTTATCTCTATTGCTGCTGCTTCTCCCATTTTTTTTTCATGACAATGGCTGAACATATAAATTGTACAGGCTAAAAATCTAGCTTTTTTACAATCTTTTTCACTTCTCACCTTTATTCTCCATCCCTCCAAAAAAGAAAGAGAAGGAAAAATACAAACAAAAATGGCTTATCTGCTGCATACATAATACTACAAAATAAACCCAGTGGCAAATGCTTTATTCTCGCTGCAAACCCCCTCCTTCACTCCCCTTCTCTCCTGTTCTACAGAGATTCTGCACTCACACCTGTAAACAGTAGAGGTAGCATAAAAAAAAAAAAGTTCTTTTCTTCCATTAACTCTTTTTAAGATATTGCTTGGATAAGTTTTTCCCTGTAAGGTAGTGTGGAATGCAATTAACACCACTAATAACTTATGTCAGTTTAGAAAAACTGAAAAGGCATCATCTGAGAGGATTTGCTGCATTTCTCTCCCATTGCAAAATTCTGCCACCGGACAATGCAAACAACAGCAAGTGTTTACAGGTGCAAATCCTCCCTGACCTTCATGCAACATGCTGTAAATCTGTATGCAGTGGACTTTTTCCTTCTAGAGGTCTCGGCGTATTGCTCAGGTGGGAGCAGCTGCCTCCACTGCAGACTGCTCCATTTTTGCCTCTGTTTTCTGGGCAGAATATATCTCTGAGGCTTCAGTTTGAGACAGGGAGATAAGGATGGATGGTGCAAGGGAGGCTTCCCAGGGCCTGGAGGAAAACACGTGCCTGGGGCTGGAACCAGAACACCAGCCAGAACCACCCCTGCAAACAGCATCCAGGTGAGGTGGCCTGACTTCTCCTCACTGCCTGATTCCGGCTCCTTGACAAGCAAAGCTAGTTGAAAGAGCTTTGTAATGCTGTAGAAGAGCTGAAATAACCCTCACTTTGTTAGTGAAAATTTATGGGTATAACATGCATAAAGATATATTTGAATACTTTCCTGATTTTCTGTCTTCATACAGTTTGAAAAGTAATCCTTCAAAAAGGCTCATACAATCTTACACTGCTTGGGTGCACTTGGCTGCTACCCTCTCTGAGCAGACACATTTAAATTTTGGAAAATCAACATACAGAACCATAGAATTGCCTAGGCTGGAAGGGACCTTTCAGATCACCTGGTTCAACCATCAACCTAACACTGACAAAAACCATCACTAAACAAAAACCATCGCTAAACTGTATCTCTAAGCACTACGTCTACCCATCTTTTAAATGCCATGTGGACGTGTGTCCATCTTTTCATGGTGTCTCTGGCTCTACAAAGAGTCAAGTACAAGCAGAAAAGAGCAAAATATCACCTTCCTAGCTGTAGCCGAGTGATAAATGATTCTCATCTTATTTCACACTTTTTTTTTTTCACATACCCATCCTGCACATACACACACCTGATGTACAGTAGCAGCTGCCAGGATTTGTCCCTCCAGTTGTGTCTGGAGTGGTTTTCCCTCATTTGAAGCAAGAGTTGCTCTTCCTTTTCCAAATCTTGCTTGGCATTGATTACATACTCCTTCTCAACTTACCTGGTCATCACACACTTTTATGTTGTATATATATATATTATTTTTTCCTCAGCTTACAGTAAAATATCTATTAGCTATAGTGGGAAAATTGAACCTCTTCCAGCTGTGGTAGCTTATATAGCCAAGATATGTTTTGTATGTAAATGGAGCACATTACATGTCAATTGAATTGAAAAGTGATTCTTAAAACTCTGTTTACCGTTTATTAAGTTTCATAATGATTGTGCCCTATGCCTAAATTAAATTTGGAAGCATTTCATTTTCATTTTTGTCTTATCTTTTTATGTAGTTTTACTTGGCTAATTAATGTCATTTTGGTTTATTTGGCATTCCTAACAATACTTTCTCATGCGAAATATAATTGAAAAATGAAAAAAAAAAGAAAATTTCAGTTGGAGATGATTAACCTTCTTCACCTATTATTTACTACATTGAGCTAAATTTACATAATTTGGGGATTTTTACCTTTAAGCAAAATAGACAATTTGTGACTATAATCATCAACTTGTGATTTTTGTCATATTGGTTTAAATCAAGAATGATGCTATGTAAATTATTTGGCTTATCTTTCTGGCTTTTATGCTGGAGTAGCTATATACAAAATTTGTAGAGTTTTCTGGATTATCACTTAAGGGTGTGAAAATCTCTAATGATTAGTGCTTTATCTCAGCCTCCAAGGGACTTCAAGCAGGAATCCAAGCAATCTCAGTACTGGACCCATGTCTACTTTGTAGTCAATGACATCAATAGTTGATTGGAATAATAAGCTCCTCTAGCAGAGACTTGAGCTCAGTTTCGGTTGCAATATTGAGATGAACTTCAGATGTATTTCCTGAACTTGGTATCTGAATTTAGATTATGAAGGAAGAGCTATAATGGTGTAATTTATTTTCTTTCCAATAATTTCTCTTGCAGTTTGAGGTTAAGTACATTCAGCACTAGTTACAGATCCAAACTTTTAAATTTTGGCCTTTTTCTAGCTGTGCAGAGAAACCACCTAGGACGTTAGGGAAGCTGAAGGCCAGGGCCCAGACAGGAGATGAAATGACTTTTTGTGGCTGTTGTCATGAAAATTTCTTCCCACTGCTGAGGTTTGTAGTATCTTTTATATCTAAACCTTATCTTCTAATTAGGTTTCTCTGTTTTCCCCTCTTTACCTTGTCTTCTGTTTTTGTCTGTAAATTGTTTATATTAAAAAAAAAATCATGATACTTTATTATTTGTACTCTTCACTATTAAAGGAAATCCACTTGATGTGAACGGTAGTTCACACATGCATGTTTACATACTCTTCCAGTCAAAATGAGAAAGAAGGAAAATATCCTGGGATGAAAGGAGATTAAGTACTTCTGAATCTGATATTTTAAGAGACTATTCTGCTGTCTAAGTGAGTGTGAAGTTTTCAGACTTAAAAAAACCACCATACAACAATGTCTGAACATAGTCTAGCTTTATAGTAACAGGATCCAGATTGCTCATTCTGAAAGCCTGATATGTTAAAAGACATCAGGAGTTCATTTTGATGTTTCTGCATTATTCTTCTTGTGTCTTGATTCTTTTCCTTTGAAAATTTCAATTTGCCTATTTGATTAAAAAAATTAAATGTGACTCGTTCCATTTAGACATCATGAGATTTAGTTTAGGATTTTGGATAAGCTGATGCACTGAATAGCTGACAGTAAGATCTCACCAGGGACATGTTCTGAAGCCCTATTGATTGAAACATTTGAATCAAGATTGAAGAAAATTGTGGTAAATATCTAGGGCAGAAGATTTCTAAATTAGTTGGTTTCTAGTTCAGACAAATTTCTGTGCCAATGAATGAGGTGTGAATGAAACTACTGTGGTTAACCAAGGGATGTACACTGTGTATATATATATTTAGAATTCCTTCCATTTTGGGAGAATTTAGTTGCAAATATTTCCATAAGTCTTCCTTCTGGGCAGCGCAATAACACACTCTCATACTACTCAGAGTGCTGAACAGTCACTTTGGGTTTGTTCCAGTTTGGGGTAATCTCTGGCCACCAAAATGGTTCATCTGAAAATGGTGTAGCTGATGCAGTCTCTATACTTGACCCTGAGCATCTCTTTACTTAAGGTGCCACAGCAATATAGAGATATTTGCAGCTCACATCTTTGGGGAAGTCCTTTTCATCTTCCTAATAACTTTTAATGTTGCCCTTTTTCTTTTTTTTTGAGTGATTTTCTTTAGCCTTCATCATCTCCCTAAATGTTAATATTTTTGTTTTTCCCTCGATAGCTGATCGTCAAATCTAGCAAAAGTTCACCTTATGTATTTCCTTCTTTTTCTGCCAAAACTATTTTTAAACTATACTTTTGCATCATCCTTTTGATCCTCCATTTCCATTTTTAGAGTTTGTTTATTTCCCTGAAATGTCAGCTCAGTTCACCTGGCTCCTACAACACCTTTTATTTTAATTTAAATCCTGACTCTCCAAGTGGCTACTTTCTCTCTAGCATTTTTTTCCTTTTTTGTATCCCAGGTTCCTTCTCTCTTGGAGCTGTGCAGTCAGTCATGTTCTCAGCTTTTCTATCAGCTGATCTCTACGTGATCATTATTTTCATTGGGTTCTCTATGTATTTTTCAGGTTTCTAATATTTATGTTTATAAAGCTGAAGCTACTTCAAAGGAAGTATCTTCCATACTAAGGCTGAAATTCTTCTTACTCTATTACATTATTTCTCAGGCTTTATATCAACACATGTAGTCGGAGTAGGATGCACGTACCTGAGAAGCTAGAAAGCAGGGGAAAAAAAATTCTCATAAATGAAATTTCTCCAGAACCTGACAGCCAGAAGTAAAGCATGTATATCTATGCCAGGTCTTGCAGCTGGCAAGTTTATGATCTCTGCAAATCTTTTATTTTGAGTTTGACAGAGTATATGAACTGCTGTAGTAAATGGCACACTTTATAATCTCTAGAAATACTTAATTTCAGGGATCACGGATTTTAAAGGATCCATAAGGAAAGCAGCTGAGCTAGTATTTTACATGAGTCTCTCTTGTATCCATTACCAATGGGTCTTGCAATTTCTTTTAAAAAATAGCTGTAACTCCTGAGGTCATTTCTTCATTGATCTTGACAGACATTGGTAAATTAAGGCTCTATTAGAAAAACCTCTTTTCTGGGACTTGCAATGTTTGCCAAGTCCACGGCTCTGTGCAGATAGCTTATGAGTTCTAGGTAATCAGAAGATGTCCAGTGCAATAGTCACAGACTGTGTAGCGATCACAGGCTGAATCATGAAATCCAAACTGGAGTATTTCAGAGTTCTTTCAAATTGTGCTCATCAGACTTTGCTTGTCTGTTTTAAATCAGTGAGACTGGTAGCTAATGTTCAACTTTTACAAGTTCTGGTCATACAGCTGAGGCGTGCTGTAATCTCTGTGAGAGAAAGATCTGACATTCATGTGAGATAGTCAAACACTTTGATCTGACAGTCTGTTGTTCACTGTGAATATTTAGGGATGTTTCTGTGTGATGCTTATCAGTATAACATTTGAGTGGCACAGGTACGTTAATACTTTTGTTTTTATAGTTTACAGTAGAATAGGTAGGTTCTACTATATTCATTTTTGAATGAAGAAGTGAACTGTGTAGATGAAATGAGATGCTTCGGGGCTTACAAGGAACCCTTTGGTAGGGCTGGGAATCAAGCCTTGCTCTATCCAAGTTCTCCTCCTCGTGGGACCCCGTTAGAACTGTGTGAGCAGCACACAGGCGTGTGCCCAAAGGCAGTCAGCTGTAGAAACTGAGCCTGAGGAAGTAAGGAGAGGCTGTGACCACGAGCATGTTTTCTCTTTCAATACAGCAGAGAAATTCCTCTCTGAATTCTTCCTGGCAGGTGTCAGCAACAGGAATCAGCTACCCCATTTCAGATATTGTTTCTAAAAGAATGTAAATGCTTTGTCCAAACTCACTCACAGGTCTCTATTCATTCCCAGGTTTTAGGAACTTTAAAAATCTGCCACTCACCTTGAAAGAGTTTTTCGTTCCTACTTGATAGGACCTGTTGCCTCTTGAAATACTTAATTTGAAAATTAACACAAGTGCTGCATTATGGATGGCATGGCCATTCCTACAGCCCTGGTTTTAGCTGTGCACAGGACACTTCTCCCCCACTGGAGTTTCCTTCCTCTGGTCCAGGCAGGCTCAGAAGTGAGTGAATTGTTCCTCCTTCTCTGGACACCTACCCCAGGTTAGCAGCACTCTTTTGGAAGTCCATCTCCTGCGTGCAACCACCCATTGTGGTTAAGAAACTTAAATTGAAGGCTCTACCTGTGTGTAGAGGCCCAGAGCAAAATATAATTGCTGACTAAATTTCTGATTTTTCCAAGAGAGCCCCTGGGTATTACCCTGCCCAATGTAGTTGACCACCTAGCAGGGAATATTTGCACATTTTTTAATATTAATAAAGTATTCACAGAATTGTATCATATCCTCCAAATAACGTGTGACAGCAGATACTTCAGTAAAAAAAATCATAATTAAAGTAAATTAGTCCTGTCAAGAGAGGAAGGTTTTCTTTGTTCCATGGAGGAAAGCAGTCAGTTGTTTTGAGGCTTATGTCTCTCCTCTTGCATTCACAGAGGAAACGTGTTAGTATTTATCACATCTGTCTTCTTCCTCTGTATCCCTTAGGAAACATTTTTTTGAAGACTAGGAAAAAATAAAACTAAATATGGCACAATAATACCCCCTTTAAGCTCAACACAGTAATTTTTATCTATTATCTAGCAGATATTATTTTAAATACCACAAAAATTATACCCTAGAATGGGTTGTGCTGCACATTGAGTTTTAATCTCCTTCTCCCTAGCAACCATCAAGAGGAACAATAAGGGCAATAAATAGCCAAATAGGGCATCAAAAATGAATAAAAATAGTGTATCTTCTGGGGTAAATAGGTCTTTAATCACTTTTCCTCTGATGTCCCTAAAATTGAAGGTTAGAACTATAAACACTTTGAAAAAGCAGTTTCAAAATAGCCTCAGAAATGATCTTAGTCTCTAGAACAATAGGTCTTTTCTAAAATAAACACGATAATGCTCAAGGGATCCTCCTGACTTCAGGAAGTTCAAAAGACATCCGTGCTCCAACGCACAGAGAAAGGAGAAGCAGCAGCATCAGGCCACGTCTTCAATGAAAAAAAAGAGCTGTCTTTACACTGTATTAAATACATTGAGATGGCAGTGCTATTGGTTTACTGTAACAGTGACAGAAAGAATAAGGTAGTTTTAGCTTTGTCATAGGCAATTTGAGGTAATCCTTAAACTGAGGTACAAAGCCAGCCCTGATGAGGTTCAATAATTGTTTGAAGGTGGGGTTTTCAGAAGATGTAATGGCCATGCTGAGTTATTTAAATGTAAAATGGCAATGATTCCCCCATATCCATGGGAAGTTAAGCCTGAATGTGTTGTACACCGGCAAACTGGCTGCAATCCTACAGCCAGGAGCAGTGCTCTGACTTTCTGTGTTTAACACAGGTTATGTTAAAATAAGGTAAATAATGGTCTTTCTTTCAGTACAGGCTCAAAGGGTGGGGTTTGTATTTCCAAGGGTCAGTCTCCGATTGAAAGGTCTGCTTGTAGTTGAAGATGTCTGCATTTGGGTAAATGACTGGTAGTCTAGATAGTCCCCTGCTGCAGTGCTCTTTGCTCTCTACACTCTGCAAGTGAGCTGTCTGTGGTTAGGGGAATTAAATCCCATCCCCAGCAGCCCTTTTAGGTGAAAGGAGCAGAGAACCAGGACTGTGCGTGGATATGTTGATTTTTAAACTTAATTTTGCTAAATGTGAGAGCAATAGGAAGTAGCTGAGTGCTACATATCACTCTGACTTGGCTATGGAGGGAGCCTAGGAAAACAAGGTAGTTGGTAGCCTCACACGGCCCAAACATATGCTATTTCTCCAAGTGAACAGTAGATTTACAGATGCTATTTTCCATTGAGTAACTGACCATGGTTCAGTCCCTCAGACTGCTGACACATTATTTTTCAGAAGGGCTCATCTAACATTTCACAGAAGTCAGTGGAAGCTTTGTCACTGGCTTACAACAGGAGCTTTTCAAAACCCCACTCCCAAGACTCTGACTTATACCTGATACTGATGCCTTGAGTCAGAAAGTTAAATTCAAAGATATGACGGTACAGTTGCACAGTTTCTTCTTCCTTAATGATTTAAGGCTGTTGTCTGCATAAATGTGCGATTCATTGTGAGGGTTTTGTCCTAGTCTATGGGTGGGAATTGATGTTGCAGTTAACTGGGCAGGTTCTCTGGGCCATCAGTCCAATCCAAATCCACTGTGTCATTGTGCTGCACCTCACACTGGGGAGGGCAAATTTTTCAAAAGCATACAATGGGAGTTGGGTACTAGTTGCATCTTGGATAATGTTTTTTCTTGCTTCAATAACTTTTATTTCCTGTTTGTTTTGTTGCTTGTTTTATTTTCTAAGTTTAAAAATAACTGAGTCTGTAGATTAATGATAATACACTCAAAAATTAACAAGGATTTCATGCTTATTTATAGTCAACATAAAAATCACTGTCGTTGCTTTCAAAAATAAAAATTCTGGTTTGAAAGTTTCTACAAATTTTAAGGGATTTCTTACCCTTAAAATACTGTTGGACTGAAAATATCTTGAAGGAGAAATATTTCACCAAAGGCAATTTTGTATTATTGTTTTATTCTGTCTTGCTTTTTAAAGATATTCAAAGCTTTCCAGTAGGATAAAAAGTATAAATAAACCCCAGAATTGTAATTTTTAGCTCAAAATTTTATAGAATCTGCTCTTGTTTGTTGTTCTGAACCCAGGAAACTTTTTGTTTCTTAGTTTGTAATTCAGCCTTGCAGGTTCACAGGAGAAAGCTGGCACAGAGAGCTCTCTTACACTGTTCTTTTGCCCATGTGGGTAACTTTATGAGTTAGAATGTGCATTTACATTAAGATGTGTGACCCTCAACCTTTTCTGAGGGAAAACCTGTGCAGTACAGTAAAGTGCACTGTTGAGAGGTGTTTCCTTATCTTTTATTACCCTAAATTTGCTTTTTGTTATGATCATTCAATTATTACTAATTTTTGTCCATTAAGTACAAGCAGTTTCTCTCCCGTTTCATTGCTTCCAATACTTCAGTTGATTGTCATACACCCTTTCACCATAACCTTAATTTGACCAGACATTAATATTTTGGGGTTTACCCATGAATCACAATGCCCTGTTCTTTAGTAATTTGCTCTTCTTTTCTGTAAACTCCTTTTATTTTTTTGTGATGTTGGATTTTCAGAAATAGAAACATAATATTTTAGATATCATCTTATTGGTATATTTGATGGGATTTTTCTTATAGCTCGTGTTGGTGTTAAATAATCTCATGTTCTTTGTTCTGCCATAGAACATTATCTGTCTTGTATGGTTAAATGCATATTGGATTTCTTGTTTTCCTTTTAGCGTTGGATGCTTATGATATAGAATAGGTATGATATAGGTTGGATGCTTATGATATAGAAACCAACTTCCACCAGTCACTGGCTGGTGAAGCAGACACACTACACCTGCTCTTGGAGAGTACGCTGTCCCCTGTGTGTCGCTTCGCTTCTGTCTGTGAAAACAGCAGCAAAAGAGGAAGGCCAGAGCCTGTATGTTATCTGGATTTTTAGGTAGCTGTAGACACTACTTGTTTAGATGACTGTACATGGAAACCATCAGTATCACCTGTGTTTCCACTGAACATCATTGCTGATCCAGAGGCAAAATTTTGTTATGTTTTCCTTCAAATAAGTTGATTAGAAATGTATGAGACATATAAATGTGAAATTGGTTTTACTATTTGAAGACTGATTTTTTAGGTGGCTTTCTGAAACAATGAAATTACTGTGCACAACCTTTGCACTCAGATCTTTATAGTTACACTTACGAAGAGGAAGCTTGCTACAACTGATGGAAAAAAAAAGGTTAAAATTTTTACTCAAGTTTAGCCTTTCTTCCCTTTTGTGAATCATCTGCAGGCAGAACTGAATTTCTATAAATGTGTCTGTTACTAAAGATTGTGTCAGAAACCACTTCTGTGTTTGTACTATAGCTCTATGGCAGTAATTTATGTTCAGAAAAAGGGAAATTTTAAAGATTTTAGTGTGACTACTTCACTGTGGGAATATATAAATGCTTCTAAGTACATCAGTGACCATGCTCTTTGATGCACACGGGGAACTTGTCACAAATGCCTTCTCTCTTCTTAGCCCTTCAGGCAATTCAGACTTCTATTTTTCTCACCAAGCACACGCTTCTGGCGGAAGCTATGCTCTCTCTTGGAAATTATCCTTCATCAGTCACGTTTTCTAGTCTTCACTGCTTCTTCTCCTCTTGTCTTTTTCAAAAGTCAGCTTTACCTCTGAGGGAAGGATGTCCATCTGGCTAGCTAGCCCCACCTAAAGCGCTCACATTTTATCCTCCTTTCCTCCCTCATAAGCATCAGTAGCACACGACTCCTTTGCATGTGGGTTTGGAGACGTTTAAAAAGCTAGGAGGGAGGAGGATGATTTCAGATAGATTCTGCTGAAGAAAAAGGATTTTTCTACATGTGTTGCAGGAGAGCAACTCCAATACCAGGCAGCGAAGTCAGAGCTTTTGCGGAACCAGAGGAGTTTCCTTTCCACTAATGGATTCCTATAGTCCTGTTGAAATGGTCAGTATGATGGAGCAATCAGGGCTGACAGATGCCCAGTGACTCCCAGAGCAGTGATTTTGTTTCATCTAAAGAGATAAAAAGCAATACTGGCTGACACAGCAAGGTCTTTGGAGCCTTTCTTAGCAGGATGCGTCTTGCTACACTTTGCTCCTAAGCGCTCAGTATCCCATGGCAACGTCTTTTCTTCAGGGAGCTTTAGATTTTGACATATCATTAATACATGAGTTCAGGAAGCAAAGCTGCAAACCTGGAGATTGGTTCATGGATTTAGCTGAGGGAAATAGCACGGAAATTTGAAGGCAGGCCGAAACCAATTTTATGGTCCTTCCTTTGGGATTAATGCCTAAATTTGTTTGCCTGGTAATGAAGAAAAGTTATCACTTACAGGAGGGTTGCAGGTGCAGGTAAAAATTGTAGAGGATAGGTGTTTTTAAAGAAAAAAGCTGCAAGATAACAAGGCCAAACATTTTTGAAAGCCAGTGTATTTTACAGCATCAGCTGCTAATTGAAAAAGAGGGCTAGCGAAATTCACTCGGTATTGCACAATGTCTGACTGCAGAATAGATATTAATGAGAGGGCAACAAGACCACTGGGGAAAAAATAGGCTGAAGTATAAACTTCATATATGGATGTCTACTTCAGTTTATAACAGACTGAAACACTATGTGGCAATTACAAACTGCCCAAGTTCATCCTTTTGGTGTATTGAGTCTTCAGCCGCTAGAGGGTAGTTTTTCACTTTTTTGCCTCCGGTTGTTGTAGCAGAGGCATTTGCAAGGTATGAGGTGCTCATCCGCAAGCTGAGAAAGATGCTATGGATATTTCACATCTGTGAAAGATGATACGGAGATGATAAGAAGCAAACACTACGTGTGCTGACTGTACTTTATAGGCTCATATTATCATTAATTGACTAACCTCTATCTTTAATTCTATCAGGCACAAAACATGATGATTCTGCACCAAAATTCATGTTCCCTTTCCTCTGGAGTGCACATGGCCTTGCTTAGCAAGAAAGACAGAAGTGTTTTAGCATTGCCAAATGCTTATTGCCTGCCCATGATAGCCTTATATCAATATTTGGATTGTATAGGGAAGAAAGATGCATGGATGCAAATATGGAACCAGATCCTTCCAGCTTTATTTATGAGATGCAGGATCGTATTTCCCCAGATCTCATTGCCCCTAGGATGCTTGTTGGTTTAACTGAAGGCAATTTCTGAAGTAAGGGCTAGATCCAAAGACATACAGAGAGATAAAATATGTTTATGAATTTTGTCCTGAGATGTCTCTAAGTGCAAAGTTGGCCGAAAGGGGCTTCAGATTAAAAAAAAAAGCTGCTTTGGGTGGAAAGAACTCTGACAGGAAGGAATTCAGTGACTTCCAAAATTAAAACCTGGTATAATAATTTCCCATGGGATTGATAGAAGCTCATTTATTCCAGAGCAGGCATGAAAAGCAACATGTGTACTTTATCTGGAGAAAACAGATGATAGGTGTATAAATTCTCTACTCTATTTTATTTTACTAACACTAAAACAGAGTAAGGTGTCTGAATGAATTTTCAAAAGATGTGCTTATTCTGTTCATACTTTATTGCAAATAGATGTCTGAGGTTGCTCGTCTAGTAATTCAAGCAGAAGATCCTGCTTTGTTGTTTGTGATTATTAGCTTATATGTAAAAATATGATCATTTGTATTGAAATTAGAATTAGAATCAGTTAGAAGGTAACATTGGCAAAGATCATTCTGTCTGAGTGCAGTTTAGCCGCGGAACATCTGAGAAATGGTTAAATAGCATTTCAGATGCTGAACTTTCTAAATTAGATCTGACATTTTACATTAGAGCTTCAGCCTCAGATTTTCTAAATGCCTCTAGAAGATTTTGGGACAGAAATGTCATTATTTGTTCTGATCACTTGCCCAGTGTAATTTTCCTTAGGACAAAATAATGTTTTAGACAGTGGCACAGTTAATTTGTCCATGTCCAGCCTGAAATTTCAACTTTAAGGTACTAGAGAAAGATGACAGTGTGCTACTTGTTGCGGTGTTCAAGAAGCCTGTCAGAAAAAAATAACAATAATTACAAAAAACTACCAAGGAATATCTGTATGAAAAACCTTACCTAATCTACCATATGCTGTTCTCAAGCCTGAAAAAATTATGTGTCCAATCCTAGAGAAATGAGCATGGTCTTGTGGGAGTTGTCCCTGCCCATGGCAGGGGGGTTGGAACTAGATGATCTTTAAGGTCCCTTCCAACCCAAACCATTCTATGATTCTATGAAATGCCCCTGGCAGATACAAGATCCCTTCTAGAGCTTGTGGAAATGGTACAGTTATTCAGAAAATGGCCATAGTATTTCTTATATTGGGAAGCACTAGGCACTTATGTAGATGAAAGGCTACTGCTATTTTTTGCTTTAATTCACTGGATCTGTTTAACCATAACTCTGAGACAGTGTTTAGAACATTGAATATATTTTCTGCACAATGTCATCTATTTGAATAGTCATAGTCACAGTGTGCCTTTTTCATCTCTCATATCCAAACTTTTAATGATTGAATGGTATCTTACAGTGCTGTTAATCCTGGTATTTTTGCTGCAAGACATGTAGCCATACATTTTCCTAAAATCTACAGTTTTCGGGAGAAGCCAAGAGAAGAAACTCAGTAGTTTTCATGTTGCAGAGGAAAGTGTGAAAATATGGTCTGGCTGCATTTTGGAGGTTGAGAGTCACATTTGAAACTTCCAATTTTGTGATTAACCAGCTTGTGTTTGACTAATGCTTACTATTCTGTTTGGAGTCAATGATAGAAATGAGATCCTCAACAGCAGTTTGATGTTCGTAAATGCAACTTTGAGATAAGCAGTAACAGCTACAGTAAGTTGTGGTGCAGTGTCCTCAGAACACGAGAAGTGAATAACCTGGGTGGGTATCATGGTCCAACACTTTTCCTTCTTCCTATATTTTTCAGGGGTTGACTTCTTGCAAAGTGGGTGGAAGTAGATAATTAGGAATCCTTCTTCTCCTTGGGGAATAGCACTTTTTATGTGCACAAACTGACCGCCCAAGTGTGACCTATCGAGGTGTGGGGCACACAGGCTGTGCATTGCTGAGCGTATGTGGAAGGTGTGGGACTACACGGGGAAAGATTGACTTTTAGATCTTGACTTAGAAAAATGTGCTCCAGTTATACTTTAATATGCCTCTAATATATGTTTCTCAGGTATTTTATTCAGCAGGACTTCCTGCTATTGAAAGATATTTAAATGAAAAAAGGCCCAGAAAAATTGCAACAACTGAACAAAATGAGCATAAGTATGCTAGTTTTGGTTGTCAACCAATGAGTTTGAATGGCCTGTACATGAGATGCTTTTTATAAGGATAGTAACAAGCAGCATCCTACAGACCCTGATGGCATTAACATCAAACAATCATACAGCTATTGGGGAAAACAGGGGGCAGCTGTGAGTGAGTAGTGCATTTTATATCATGTCTTTTTAAGAGGCAGGTTCCATGTTAGAAACAGCAGAAATAACAGCAAAAAAGGGCTGTCAGCTGTGACTAGGCTCAGGTGAACTGGCTGGCTGCAGATGGCCTTAAAAATAATAGAACAAATAAGTGATAAAAGCAGCTTCAAATATCCTTTACGTACCAAAAAACATATACTTGGGGGGGTCTTGTTGTGTTTTTACACATTGTAGTTTCCCAGCCACAATACATAGCAGAAACTCCCTTGTGATATGCCTGGGAATTTTTAATTTTAAATTAATTTTAAAGGTACTGAAATGCAAATGCATAAGAGGGGTGAGAATGGTGATGTGTAGCACATCCTTTTCTTCATCCCTCACCACTCCCTGTCACTGGAGATTCTTAAATAAATTTTGTTACGTGAATATTTTTAATTGATGGTATTTTTCCATTTGATTGAAAACTGCTTACAGGTTCTGCAAGCAGAATAGCTGAGCTAAAGCTCATTGCTCACACAGTAGTTGCAGCTGGAAGACACTATGTGTCTTTGTACATATACAGAAAGAGGGAAAGGCTGCTGATTCCAGGTAGCTGTCTTGCCTTGGCCCTACTTCACCACCATGACCCTAGACCTCAGAAGCTGATCCATTTGGAACAGTTAAGCAAACATTTAACTGGTTAATATCTGTTCTGTAGCCCTTCTCCACTCCCACAGTTACTCAAGTTCCTTTCCTATGTCCTTTCTCATACTCTACAAAGCAAAGGAGAGAGCATGTGCTGTGTATGGTGTAGCACTTCATCAGCTGGGACTGAATGTCCAGATAGTGGATTCATGTTTTTGTAGCAGCCTGGGGCTTGCTGTCTCTCAATTATTTGCAGACTAAAGCAAAATAGCAAAACGGAATGTTGAATGTAGAAGTTATCTGCATTGGTTCTACCGGTCCTTCTGAGCTCTCCTTTGAACTGCTCAACTGTTACAGGAATTCATAATACACCTTGTTACCTGGTGCTCCTCTCCTTGCACTGGCTGGGCAGTGGCAAGTCCTCGGAGATGTTTTCTGTCTTTGAGCACAGGACATGTAGGCTTTCTCCATGGATTAATATACTCATGATCTCTATCTGTGTTTTTTTTAATCCCCAATTCTGAAGTAAGCTCAGAAAGTAGTCAACAAAGCATTTAAAAGTGTTCAACATACCTAAATATTTAAATTTGGGGTGACTGCTATTTTAGGTCTTTAAGCATCATGTGTTAGGCTCAAGGAAATAAGGAGTGTACTTACAATGAGGCATAGATGAGTGATGCGAGGTGTCCAAGCAGCATTAGTATCTTTCATTAGATCACTAATAAAGTCAGAAAGATGGACAGGCTTTTGGCAACATGGTCCTGTATGTATGTCACATATACAAATGAGTGTGCAATAAGGAATGTACATAGCAGGATGTGTTATGCTTTAGTTTTATCTTTGTATCCATTGATTTAATTAGGCTGACATTAAAGTGAGGGAAGAATACAGTCCTATTTCAGTCTGATCCAAACATATGATCTAATAACTTCCTTTTTTTGATACCCTCTTCACAGTATATGGCCCCTACCTGGTTTTGCATATAACAACACCCCAGTGCAATTTTGTAGTTACAAAAGCCCATATGCATTTTACAGCCTATTGACAGGAAAAAAAGGTACAATTTTAGCTGTATCCTAGACATGCAGAACCAGAAACGTAAACAGAATTTAAAAAGGAAGTCTATGACTATCTTCTTAATGCACAAGGTTAAAAAAACAGACTTAGGCTCATGTGGTGATTGGGATGGGATACATAGCATCTTCAGAGAGGCCTTGACAGTTCAGCCATTCTCGTACTCTGATATTCTTCAGTGGCCACTGTTAATTCTGTGACCCAGGGCAATGCAAATAGCAAGTAAGAGGTAAATACAGAAGAGAAATAATAAGCAACTTCATGTGTCTAATCATTGCTCTCTCTCAAAGTTGTCATTGAGCAGTATCATCTTCATGATTCATCATATTTTTGTAGTATTGGAACAATTGTCACAGAAAAACTTTTAAACTGTACACCATCTGATCCTGCATCTTTTTTTCTTTTGTTAAATGATGTTCGCTGTCTCTAACTGTCTGTTAGTTTGCAGCAGATATTTTTTTTTTATGCCTAATCTTTTCAACTTCTTTCTCTCATTTACCTTCAATGTCTCACAAAGGTCTTTGGAGTGGTTGCAGTTAAACATGCTTATGTTTTCCAGTGTTCAGTAGAAAGAAGACAAGTAGAATGAAAACAGTGATGAAAAATCAATATTGCAGTGCTGGACTCCCGAAGATGTATGGACCCAGGGAATCAGGAATTCTCTGAGGTGCTGTGCAGACAGTGCACTCCCTCAATGCACTCATTGGGCCTGTAGCTTCCTCCAAGAGCCGGATGGGAAGCAAAGCCTGAAGGTCACGTACTGTTGTTCTGCAGGCAGTGTGGTGTTCATCACCAAGCCAGGTCTTTGGCTGTGTTTTGTCAGCACTTCATCACATTTCGTTTACTTTTCCTGTCTCCCCTGCCTGTGTGTGTGGTAGGAAATACTTTGAAAAAAAAATAGCTTCATCTTTCTTACTCTTGTCCTTAAGTATAGCAGATGGCAGCTCTGTTTCCGAGCATGCTCTAGAAGACTTTGATTAACGCTTAGTAAGCATGGTCTTTCAGGCTTTGGTCCCAGTCTTATGGCAGCTCCCCATCATTAATTGTTATTGTTTTCACTAGAGTCGTTTTGCTGAATTGGTCAAAGTAAATTCCATGGTTACAGACTTAAAAGTGAAAAGTGTAGCTTTACTTCTTAAATGGGAAAACAGTAGGATCTTTTTATGTATCATGGGTCATTTAACATTTACTGTCATATTTTGTCTATGACATTGACCTCTCTTTAACCAAACATCTTAATTTTTGAGACCAATAATTGCATCATCATTGGAAATTAGTATTTTTAGTATCTTATTAAAACTTGTATCTTTTTATGATTACTTGTGTGAATCACATACTACAGGTTTAGGGCTAACGTTTTGCAGTTATAAAGCATGCCAGAGAAGAAATCTCCAGACCTGCTACATTGGCATCCACTTCAGCTTTCACTCAGTGAGGCTGGATCTGCAGTTGTGCTGCAGTAATTGTCTGTACAACAGGATGAGAACCTGAAGCAAATGCTGTACAAATGATTACTTGACTCAGCAAATTACTCAACACGTTAATGCTCCTTCCATGGATCTGACTTCCCTCCCAAACCTTTCAGTACCTTGGAACTGCTGGAGTTGCAGACCTCTTGCTCAAACATGCCCAAGCATTCAGTTCTCAGCACACTTTACTCTTAGCCCAGTTCCACTCTCTTTAGAAGTTCCCCCCAACACCTCACACCATTTATTTTCTGGGAAGTTAAGAGATGGTGTTTGAAGCCTCCTGAGTGTCCTCCCTTAAGCTCTGCATGGTGGTAGCTGGAATGTGTAACTTTGTGAAAGTAAAAGGGAGAGTGTAAGCCTGGAAGAAAATTAAGGAGTTTTAGAGGTTTCTCTGAGATTCACTGGACCTCTAGAATGAGCAAAAGTAATGCCAGTAATATTACCCAGGAGGTCAGTTCTCATCCTTCCTGCCTTATAGACTCAACCGTTACTGATACTTCATAAAGCTATGTATCTCTCTGTGGAGCTTAATAGCCCTGTTTTTTATGACTGAAAACATAAAGTAAATGTCACCTGCTTTCTCTCCCTTCCTCCCCACCAATTGCTGTATTGCGCTCTGTTCTGTGGCACTGACTGCACAGCTTAATGTTGATGGACACATGTACAGACCACAAAGTGATTTCCCACCCATTTTTACTAAAGCTATTCCCATTCAGAGGAATGGGCTGACAGAAGTGTCTTTCTGGAATTCCTTTGAGTTACATGGCAGCTGCTGTGGTGAGATGGTCATCACAGAGGAGACATTTGTAGATTGTTGTAGGTCTGGCTGGGGGATCAGGACTGCAGGCTGTTCATGGGGCTCCTCATACCAGGAGGTGATGAGCTTGAGCAGTGGTGTCTTTGCTGCTGAGGATTTTGCAAACTGCTCCCAGCTTTTCCTTGGTACTCATTGCACAAGGGTTGTGATGTGCAATGGAAACCTGCACGTTTCTGCTTTTCTTACACGCGTGAGCAACATTTCGTGTTTCCTAGATGAGTGGGAAGGGGTTAATGGGTGGGCTGATGCGGAGACCTCCATTCCTGGTAGAGTTGCAGATGAGTCCAAGAATTCAGGACTGTTTGCAGCCTTGGGAACAGTGCGCAAAATGGAAGAAAAAAAAAACATAAGGCATTATGCTTAAAGATAAGACAAAATAAACCAGAGGCATGGTGATTTCCAATGCCATATGGTAAATGAGAGAAGCGCAAGGACCACAGTGTTGAGGACTGAGCTCTGGGGTGAACCCTCCTCTGGCTGAGGCATTCAGCAGGGCCAAGTGCAAGTCTCACCTTGTCTCTGGTCTGGAAGCCGCACTGGTTCTCCAAGGCCTGGGAGGTTTGCACAGCTGCAGTGTGAGAATCCCAAACGTGGATCCATGTGAAAGATCACTCTGAAGTGATAATTCTCTGAAGTATTATAACACTCTGAAGGTATTAAACCATAGCTGCTTGTGGACAATTTTGTTGTCATCAATGCTAACAGTTATTATGCTCTTTACAGAAGTAAAATCAAAGATTTCACAGCCCTGCAGAAGCTAATCATGAGCTGCAAGAGAGCTCTGTTTGTGAAATCCCTTTGGGAATCATAATTTTAAGGCAGAAACTTGTATGAGCACTGCTTTTGAGGAACTGGCACTGCTCATCTGACTCAAATGTTTTTGCCTAGATGGGCATAGCACTCCTTAAGTATTTACTGATGTTTACATTTTTGAAGTATCTGAATAAATTTTAATGCATCCAATTTAATGTTCTTAGTACTTGAGATATCACTTTTTTCCCCCATTCTTAGAAAAGCAGTGTCTATAATATCTCTGACAATGGATTGTCTCTTAATAAATGTACCTGTCCATCTGCTTCTTGGAATAGTCTTAAAAGTAATGGTGTATCAAATTCTGCTTTTAAGAGGATTTGTGTAAATACTTCCATCAAATTCCAGGACTTAAGGCTGACAGCATCATATAACTAAAAGAATTAAACACAGAACAACCTGCCTTCTTTCTAAAACTATTAATTTTGTTACTTATAAGCTATGTGCTCATGTGTGTAAGCAAAAAATTATTGGGGAGAATGTAAGGTCATACAGATTTTTCACTCAGTTCTGAAACTCAGATTCCAGTTAAGTCTACAGGGGATGTTAACTGCATGTTCAGAGAGTACTGATCTCCAGGTCTTGTTTTCTATTAGGGACAGGTCAGCTAAATGTTTATATCCATGCAACTTCACATCCAGCACATCTGGAAGTGTTTAAAAGATGTTACTTCCCTCGCTCATGGTGTTATTTGCATGTTTGTCTCCAGGTTCAGGCAATCTCTTGTTACTTCTGAAGCAAACTATTGCAGATCTTCTTTCCATTAAAATGGTGTGGTTTTGTTTTTTATCGAAAAACAAGGAGGGAACAAGGGGGAAACTTTTTCCAGGAAAACTATGGGATATTGCTGAACAGAAATTTTACTTAATGATCAAATCAAAATGCAGCCATTTGGGTAAAGCTTCAGAGTATGTCTCTTCTAATTCCAGACTTAAATATTTTAAGATAGTTAGACCAGAGAGCGGGTCACTTGAATTAACACAGACGGTGAAATGCAATGAAACTATACTACAAGTAACTTCACATGTGAAGCAATGCTTCTAATGCTGTCCTTTAATTATATTTCTAATGTAACATTACACAGACTCACTCTAAGAAAATGTCAGTTTGGATGAAATAACATATTTCTAAACTGTCCCATAAATATACTACACAAGTAATTAAGCAAAGCTAAGCGTCGGGATGGCAGATGCATTCAGAGTGTAATCACTGTGTTGCCTTCTTGCTGAGAGCATCGTCACTGCTGACTTCCTTGCTCTACATACGTAGGTGTTCCAAAAACATCTTCAGTGTTCCGTTGAAGAGTGCAGTTTGTTATAGGCTGAAAACTGATTTAAGATTACAGAGCAGGACTTTTATAGTTTGTCATCATGTTTGTGTACCTTTCGGTCACACAGTCAGCTTGTTGCTTATTAATAATTTCTGTGCTGGACAGAAGTCTTTGTGTTACTTTATCTCACACGGTTTTTGCCCTTTCACCTCAACTGAATCCATAGTGTTTTCATTGCCTGTTTACCATGGAAAAGCCAAGGCCTAAATGTTCCTATGAAGTCAATGAGAGTACTTCAGAGAACAAGTATTGTGGAATTGGGTTGGTTTTGTTAATAGTTCAGGACACTGATTTGTATGTCCTGATTGGCATCGTGTTTGTGGACCTAGGAGAGATATGGGTTTGGAAATGGCCAATGAAAGCTTTTGTGTAGTGCAGCACCAACAGCCTGGTGAGCACGACTGAATGAATATGTAACAAGTTGACAGGCAATTTTCACCACTAGAACCACCTAGTAAGGACTTGGAGCTCCTCTGCTGCACTCTGGTCAGACCCACTTTCCTCATTCTTCCCTTTCAGTTCAAACCCTGAGAATAACTTCTCAATTCCTAAATAATCCATTCATGGGAGGAGGCAACACTCCTTAAAATGTGCCTTTCTTGTGGTTGCTTTTTGCACTGCTGGGTTCAGGGAAACATCTCTACCAAGAATCACAATAGGAAGCTGTAGAAGAACAGACTTATAAATGAGAAGTTTGCTGGGACATTTTAATCAATAAAAGCTGAGGATGCTGAATCAGGCAAGTTGTCAATGGAGTGTGCTTAATCAGGTGCTGTGCAACCATAAGGTACATTCAAATTCATTCATATCTGAAAACACCAGTTTTAATTTTTGCCATCCATAAGTGTATCACTTCAGCTTAGGAAAATGTATCTGCAGAATAAATTTCATTTTAAAGACTCTCTTTAGGAGTTAACTTTTTTTGGTGTAGTATCATGAAAGAAACCGTGTTTTTTCCCTTGTTCTTTTCATTAGGCATATATAGCTAGTAAGTGATCTGATTAGAAGATCTTTTGATCTTTTGACTAGTTTGTAGCAATTCAATATGAGCCTCTTTTGACTAGTTTGTAGCAATTCAATATGTAATTCAGTATTGCAATTCAGAATGGCACAGAAATTTGAACTCTTGAAAATCAATAAATACCATACGGTGCTTTAACAGGATTCCTTCATGATACAGGCTATGCGAAGTGCAAATTAAAACTGTCTCTGCTTTCTGCTAGATGGTTGAGAATTTAAAATAAAATTCAAAATTACAGTCCTTTTCTCTGGCAGTGATCCCCTGGAGGCATTTGGGATGCTCAATCCTAGGGTAAGAACCTCTCTCAAAAGTACTGTTCCTTCTGTGATGTAATTTCTCATCTCTTTTAAATCAAAGTAGATAACCTACCCTTCTCAAACAAATTCAAGGGACACACAAATGTTTTTGAAAAGAACAGATGGACAGAGTATTAGTCGCTATATTTCATTTAATTTACAAACAAACCGGAAAGAAAATGTTATTGAAGTTCCTTTAAATTTATTTTTATTTCTTTGTTTCTGTTTACTTGTAATGAACAGGAATATGCATGCCATATTTTTAAATATTTTTTGATTTTAAAGTTTTTAATTACTTTTAGAACCAGTTTCCAATATCTGCTCCGTCACTGGTTGAGTAACATTATTCTACAATATTGGTGAAGTCTAGCTGGATCAGACACAATTTGGGGGAAAAAAGTTCTCAACTGAGCTTTCTTAGGAAGTGAGATTGGCCGCAATCTTATCATACTTGCCTCCAGATATGGGCATATGTCTTCGACACAACTTTTTCTAATGAATAAACAGTGAATTCTATTCTTATTATAATCTAAAGAGAGAAAAACTGTTTCTAAACTGGACGCCTACCCTGCACTGGGAAGATGACAAGTTAATTAAAAGCATGTGTTGGATGTTAATCATGTTATTTAATGCACTGTTGGAAGGTGTTAGCAACTTATTTTGTGATTTTATTTAACTATTTAATTACTTACTTATTACTCAAGTTATTTGAAACTCTAAATATTTAATTACATTTTTTATAAAAAGCAAAGCAGATTATAATTGAAAATCACTAGCAGATCATACCTCACTCAGTTCTTATTGTGAGCAGTCAAAAATTATACCCTAAGAGAAAGACTTAAAGTTTGCTCTCATTTCTCTTTGTTATCTGAGTTTCCTCTTGGCCTAAAGTGCCTACTATAGGAAACTGAGCTTCCAATTTTCTCTTTCTGTTCTGCACACAGGTGTAAGGAATAAAGTAGTAATTTAAATAAAATATGTGCCTGTGAACCCTATTCTTTCTGTATGAAAAGCTGGTTGTTACAGTCCACAGATGAAATCAGAAATGAATGTGCCAACTGAACTCTGTTTAATATTTATGGTTACATACTAGAAAGACTTTAACAGAGTTGTGAAAGAGAACAACAAAATAAGTAATTTAAAATTGTGGTTTAAACACTAGCTTTCAGGAATACTCCAGGAGAGATCTACAAATCAACCTTCCTGCCACAGATAAATCCTTGGCTAAATTCAGCTGTGGCATAGGGATGGTGTCAATTTGTTTGCTATAGGAAAAAAATTAGTGTATTAATCTGAGACTTATGCTTGTTTGCCTTGTGGTATTAAAATCTGGATGTGTACACTTGGATGTCACCGTATACAAGACAAGCAATACTAGGTCTTACCTTCTGCTGAATGAATGGAAGTGAGAATGGGTGTGAGAGGTGTCCCGGAGAAGTGCCAGAAAATCAAAATTCACCTGGGAGAAGGGAGTGAATTTTTAGAAGCTTGGTGGAGCTTCTATAAACTTCTAAAAAATGGTGCTAGGAGGTTCATCCTTCTCTAGGAAAATGGGAATGGTAGTGCTGTATTATAAAATAAAACCACTGAGTAGGCAGCCCTGTGGACCAGATGCTGAGTGCTATGGCTGTTTCCAAATTTTCTATGACAGTATGGAAATTCTGGCTCTTGAGCTGGTCCCTGGCAGGTATCTGGAAACCTCCAGAAACATGACACTGCCTCTGGCAGATGTTGTCAGAGCATAAGCGAGTGCTTTTAGTGGCCCAGAATGCCTGTGTGTAATGCTAGGATGCCAATATAGAGATCACATCTCACTTTCGGCTGAAGAATGACAAAAACTACATCTCTTTGACAGCACTTGAGATACTGAAGAGCAGGGACCACTGTCAATGTGCAGAAAGGCTAAAGACAAGCAAAGGCAGGCAGATGCTTTGTCTAAAATCAGGTCCAAGGTAGTGAATGCTTTATGATACTTGTATGTAAATCAACAAAACTGAATTTGGGGTGCTGGTTTCTGGTCTGGTGCTAGTGATGGAAATAAAACATATTTTCTAAATAAGCTGGACTTAATTCTTACTCTGCACTGAGCTAGGCATCAGGAGGCGACTCTGTGCAGTAGTGTGGAGCAAGTTGGCAGTAGTCTTTCAAATATCACAGACTATCGAATGCAAGAAGCTTCAGAGGTGTTTTGAATGACTTATTGGTAAAATGGCCAAGGAAAGAGTGTGACTGGGAAAGACAAAGGTGAGTGGATGTGCAAGTAAATGTTTTGACTGCAAACCTCAAAATACTGAGGAGATGAGCACATTAGTGTAAGTGAAACCTGGACTTCTAGTCCAGTGAAAACTGGATCATCTACCTGGATTTGTGCGAAGCATTTCATACTGTCCTGCACGACATCTCTGTCTCTAAATTGGAGAGACATGGATTTGATGAGTGGACCACTCAGTGGAAAAGGAGTTGACTGGACGGTTGGACTGAAAGAGTTGAGGTCAACAGCTCAGTGTCCAAGTGGCAATCACTGACGACTGGTGTTCCAAAGGCGTTGGTATTGGGACCAGCATATAACATCATTGTCAGCGAAAATGAGTGCACCCTCAGCAAGATTACCGATGACACCAAGCTACATGGAGTGGTCAGCATGCTAGAGGGAAGGGATGCCATCCAGAGGGACCTGGAAAGGCTTGAGAAGTGGGCCCTTGTGGATCTCATGGAGTTCAACAAGGCCAAGTGCAAGGTCCTGCACCTAAATTGGGGCAATCCCAAACACAAATACAGGCTGGGTGGAGAACGAATTGAGAGCAGCCCTGCCTATAAGGCCTTGTGGGTACTGGTGGATGAAAAGCTGGACATGGGCTGACAGTGTGCGCTCACAACCCAGAAGGCTAACTTCATCCTGGGCTGCATCAAAAGATGTGTGGGCAGTAGGTCAAGGGAGCTCATTCTGCCCCTCTACTCCACCCTGGTGAGACCCTACCTGAAGACTTGCGTCCATCTCTGGAGCCCCCAACATAAGAAGGACATAGGCCTGTTGAAGCGAGTCTAGAGGAAGGCCACAAAGATGATCAGAAGGCTGAAGCACCTCTCCTATGAGGACAGGCTGAGAGAGCTGGCGTTGTTCAGCTTGGAGTAGGGAAGGCTCTGGGGAGACCTTATAAGCAGCCTTTCCGTACTTAAAGGGGAACTCCAGGAAAGACAGGGAGGGACTCTTTATCAGGGACTGTAATGATAGGACAAGGGTTAATGGTTTTAAACTGGAAGAGAGTAGATTTAGATTAGATATCACCCACTGTGATGGTGATGAGACACTGGAACAGGTTTCCCAGAGAAGTTATGGATTCCCTGTCCCTGCAGGTGTTCAAGGGCAGGTTGGATGGGGCTTTGAGCAACCTGCTTTAGTGGGAGGTGTCCTTGCTCATGGCAGGGGAGTTGAAACAAGATGATCTTTAGGTTTCTTCCAACCCAAACTATTCTATGATTCTATGATGATTCTGTGAAACACCTGAATAGTAGTAAAACACCTGTAAAAAGAAGTGCCTTTGAATCTTGTGCAGCTGCCACTGAAGTGAAACGGTGTTGATGAATGTGTAAAATATGGATGGGGATATCAAATGAAAGATGACAGCAATGTAAATTATTAATGCCTTCAACATTTCTTGATTTCAGTGCTTAGGCAAATCCTGCTGTGGATGGCTTTATGGTTGTAAAATACTGAAATTGCTCAAATCCAGAGATTGTTCCTGTATTTTGCTGTTTTCTTTAGTATTAGGTAACAGTGAAGTGTGGATAAGTCTTGTTGGTGGATGGACTGTTGTTAAAGAAGATGATGAAAGCTCAGTTTACTTTTGGTTTCTTCAGGAAGGCATTGGAAGTTCTGTTCAGTAGAAATATTACAGTGATTGTGGGGAGCAGTGGACTGGTAGGTGCAAAAAGGGTATTTTTATATCTGCAGAAACTTGAGACACTTTCTGTAAGAACTTTCTTCCCTCAGAAGGACCACTGCTATATGTGATGGAAGTTAAATTTAGACTGGTTCAGCCTATTGATGCTCTCCTTTGATGTCATTGTGCATGGTCTTGTGCCTGTTTGAGGGCTTGTGTGTGGAAAATCACCTGTCAGAAGAGAATGACTGCTAGGTATGAACACTTGGCAAAGACTGATGTAAAAACAACTCTTACAATATGTAAGCTCTACTGTTAGCAATAGTACCAACGTAATAGTATTTGAACCACTCAGAGAAAGTAAATATATGCTTATAACGCATATGTATTAGTGTGTTTTAAAATTACCCATTATTTATTGGACGCAACAAACTTAAGACATAAGCTTGGCTACTCACTTGTGCCAGGTCAATACAGGAATACCTCAGCAGCAAATGACTATAGTGTTTCGCTTGTGATAATGAAACTGCATTTTACTGTCTTTCGCACAAGCAGCAGAGGGAAAAAAACATTATCTGTTTTGCCACTGTCTTTCAAATTCTCCATAATAAGGGCAACTCTAACTCTGTGTGGAGTGGAGGGAGCTATTTAATGGAGACTGGGGGAAACTACCAGCTTGACATCAAAGTTTTGATTTTTGTTATAGTTAAAATTTTTGGTATAAGTTATCCCCATCTGTCTTTAGTTATGCACGTGCACATACACTTGCTTTTACATAGTATGTTTAAAAAGCAAAATAAAACCGAAATAGTTATTTTTATTATCCAAATAATCCCTACTACTTTGAAGTCATATTCACCCCGTAACTAACACATCTATTAGAAGCTACTCTTTTACTTATTTTTATAGTTTGTTTTCATCTGATCACTTCAAAGTCTTCAATGTATTTGTCTTCACGATAGTCCCTAAAGATAATGAAGAACACATGTTTCCACTTTACAGGTGGGAATTAACTAGACAAAAGCTATCAGAGATATTAGTTCTAGTCTTTTTCCAAGCCCCTGTCACTGTTCTCCTTCTACCACAACCTCTCACCAGGCTAGCAAAGAAGGAGAAGAATCAGAAGCTCAGGTTCAGTTTCTGTTCTGAAACACAAACAAAACTGGCATTTTGGAGGTGCTGCTTTGAAACTATAATACACAGTGTTTTATTTGTAATACAGGAGTAGTGACACTTCCTAGCCACTCATAAGGACATAAAACAAAGTAACTGAGAGATTGTGGTGAAGAGCACAACTTTTATAATGGAACCCAAATAAGCCTATAATTATGTTACATTTGGTTCTTTCCCAGTATTTATGTGCTGCAGCTTCCTCCTCTCTGCTAGGTGATGGTGAAGAGAAGACAGACTCCATGTCCTCCATTGCACTGTCCTGTACTGCTACAGCTCAGAGGGATGAAGAAGTTTTATCCCCCTCTCTGTGTTGGAGCAGTCTGAGTCCTGCAGGGCAGGTGATGCACCAGGTTATAAGTCCAATCATAGAGAAGAACAGGGAAAGGATGGAACTTCCTTAGCAGGAAGAGAAGCTCCAAGCAATTTAGACAGCTCCGAGAAACCTCCTGTAAGTGCGTAAGTGTTTTTCATAGCGCTAGTTCATGATCATAGTTTGGCCAGTTTGGAGAGGACTTGCATAAGATTAAGAAGCATATTTCTGACACAAAAGCCCACCCAATAATCTTCCAAATTTCAAGTTACTCTTCAAGTGTATGAAATTGCACAGTTTCTCATGGACTGATCATCTGAATTGTCTGAAATTGCAGACCAATGGGTTTTTCTCTAACCTCATTTATGGAAATGCTTGAAGAGTTGTGTCTGAAATTGGGTAGTGAGATTGTGTATGGGCAATCTACAGCTACAGACTGTCAGAAAATATCAACCCAGTTGCTTATTTTCCCTTTTTTTTCAGAGCTTCATAAGGAGAATTAGGAGGTAACCCTAGTAACTGGCAAAGCTGTGAGTTCTACCAGTGATAAAGTTCTACCAGTGATATAGTTACCAATGTTATTGGCTTTCTAACAATGCCTGTAGTCTAAAAATGACTCTTCTTTCTGTGTTGTTGGCATTCAGTGTTGCTTTTTTACCTGCTAGCCAAAGACTAATCTTAATGATGCCCAACATCAGACACACAAATTTGTCATTTACATGAGTACAAATGCTGGAAGCTGAAGGTTTTAATGTGTTTCTCAAGTGCTTACTGTTTGTGGGTATGCGAACACTTAATATGGTACAGTGTCATGATATCGTTTGCTCCTTTATACTGAGATGTATGTGAGAGTTATTCTAGAAAAATACAGGAAAGAAGAGTTTGGCAACTACTGTAAGTGGGAAATTTAAACATGATTCAGCTTTTAATTAAGAGAGTCATTCTCTTTCATCCCTCTGCTAGACATGTAATTGTAGCTGGTCCTTCATTAGGACAGCTTTCATCAGTGTGACGATAAAGCTGTGTTTAAGAAATTATTTAAGATTTGAGTTCAGTATGATTTTTGTTTGCTATCTAAAAATGTGTTGAGTTTTTCATACTACAGAGTTTTATTGAACATGTCACAAAAAATGTGTTCCTTCTGGTGTTTTTTTTAAGTTTTTATTTTCCTTTTGAGGGGATGTGATAGTATTCCAGAAGCCAGAGCCGCTCTGAAACCCTTCAAATAGACATGATGTCTGCCACACATAGTTATGAATTAGTGAAGGAAAGGTTGAGAGCAAATTGTGTTAACAAAGGTGGATGTAGTATTACATAATTTATTGCAAGCAGTGTTTTGTCAAATTAATATAAAATCTAATGTAGTCTTTAAAGGTATAATGGGAAAAGATGGATTGCGTCAGATCCATTTTGTTTTGTTTCCTGGTTAGTGAATTCCAGCTGACAGCCTAGGAAACCCATACCTCATTACCATATTTTGAAACATCTGTTAAGGAAAATAGATCTGGTTGCCAGAATTCATCTTTCTTTCAGAAGTTCCATCTGTGTGAACAGAACCATTGTCGCTTAGGCAGTGAAGACCGTGTTCAGCTCTGCTGTCATCAACCATATTAAGGCTTTATTTGGTTAGAATGTATGTAATTAATTGAGGGAAGCTATTCATACAATGTTACTGTAATTACTGAAACATGAACATTTTTCTCTCTTGTATTTATTCTGAGAAATAATCCTTGAGTATCAGCCATATTCATCTTAATTCCACGTTTTAATGGCTTGTTACCTGTTATAGTTATAATCGCAACATCAGAGTTGCTGCTCTGTAAATGAGCTTACATCAGAAACCAGATGCTAAAGCTGTGTTTTGCGTGGAGAGGTTGTCCTTTGGTCCTTGGTTCTGGGCCAGTGGTTCACACACTGCTTGTAACAGCATGCACCATAACCACCTGCCTCTCAAAATACCTCCTGCAGGAACAGTACCTCCCTTAATTCTAGTCACTAAAGAATCCAGTAAATTTTTTAAAAGGTACTTTTTAAAGACCTGTTTCACAAACCAGTGAAATGTTAGCCCTTTATATTTGCACGCTTTTTTCTTTTTTTCTAGCTTTGCTTATTCCAAGTCTCTGTGGCCTTAACAGGGATTCAGTTATTGACATGTAAGTAAGTAGAAGATGATGAGGCTCTAGAGGACATCAGTTTTCTACTTATTTCCGAGGGTAGATAGCTGTGTAAGCACACCATGCCTGTGTACCACTTTCCTTTTCCTAATTAGAAAAGCGTGCTCACAAGGAAAACGAAAAGCAAACCATTTAGTGCAACTTTCTCCTTATTTGCTAATGAGACAATGGCGACGTGGAACAAAGCAGAGCACTGCTAATGCATAACTGGCCAGCTCTCTAGACTGGTACACCTGCCTTACGTGGTTCCAGGATGGATGGCAGAGGTTTGTGCTGTGAATGTGTTGCAGGGTTGTACTGGGTATCAGGGTGATGGGTGCTTTGCACTCATCTAAGTAAGGCTGCCACTGTTTTAATAGCATTGCTGATCATGCAGCCATGTGGTCGGTTAGATTTGGGGAGGGATCCAGCTGAAAAGTAAGATGGGGATGAGCTTAGTTTTCAAGCTGATTTGAAGTCTTTGATCAGACTCATCACACTGCTACTCATTAGCTGGTGCTGGCATGAGAAGGGGAAGGAGGGTAGGGCATCAACCCTGACAGTTTAACCTTGGTGACAGAAGCTTCATGGTACATGAAAGTTAGTTTTCAGGTGTTCTATTCACTTTGTTCCTTTGTATGTATGCATGTATACTTTCGTAAAGCTTTTCTTTCCTCTATTTCCCCTTATACTTTCAACTCTTCCCTGACCTCTTGATCCGTCAACTATGCATCTGAGTGTGAATTTATACATTAGCTCTGCACTTACCTCTAGCCCCTGCTAGAGTAGAATACCTTTCTTTATACTGCATGTTAAATCCATGCCCAGATAGATGAATTACTAGCCTTCTCCTGCCTTTTTTCTCTGCTGCCTGTGCACGGGCATCTCCTGCTCTGTAGCCCTCAAGCATTTCCAGGGTTAGCACAGCAAGACAACTCATGCCTTTACGTTGTAATGGAAATGTATTTGAAGGGGTGAAAGGAAATGCTTTAAAGTGATCTAGCTGCTCCCCACAGCCACCAAGAGGGGACATTATTGTGCTTCATTCCATCATCTTCTCTGTTTCTCCTACTCACACAGTTCTGTCCGGTACCTTGGGCCAGGTCTGGTGCCTGTCCAGCCTCTCCTTGGAATGCTTCATTCCCCTGATCTGTTAGGAAACTCATCCAGCAAAGAGAAGGTAGATAGACCCAGTACAAGGAAAGGAGAAGAGTCACGGGGCTGGGGGTGGGATTGTGGATGGGAAGGGCAGGAAAGGAAAGAGGGGAAGTGAGACCTTATGCTTTTGGCAGTGGTTTGGTTTGAGTATCCTTATTGCCAGGCTGACCTCACTGCTGGGGTCCCATTTGACAAATTATCGGCTGATGGCTGAAGCAATCAAGTGTGTGACATCTGTATAGATTTGTACTGATTGTTATAAGACAGCCACGACTAGCCCAGTCTGTAAACGTGAAAATATCAGTGAGATGTTATCCCATTGCCATTAGGAAAGTTGGTGACACAAGGAGTTGTCAGTAGTCCTTGAAAAGGCCAACACAGTCCCCTGCACAAGCTCTTAGTGTCCTTCATAAAGTAGTCTTGTTGCTCTTTCCTTGTCTTTCCCCTTTTTGCTGCTGCCAGCTGAATAATTGCTGCTCCTCTTAACTCAGCTGGTGCTCTGTCAGGTGAAGCACCTAAAGCAGCAAGTGTAGCAATCACAAAGTGGCTTTGTCACAGCACGAGTAGTGCCCATCAGTCACTTGTAAATTACTGACCAAACGTCTCCTCTCTGTGTGTATGTGTACTCTGCCTTTCCTGTTTGGATCCAGAGGACCTGATACACCACCACATGTTGAGAGGAGGTGCCTGTACCTGCAAAACTGGTGGGCCAAAGTCAAGGCCCCCCCACCTGATTTCAGTGTGCCATGTCACCACATGACTGCAGCCTGATCTCTGAGTTTGAACTTCTGCATCTTTGATCATCGTAAACTAATCCAGGAGGAGGTTGCTAATCGCAGATTTGCTGTTTGTGTGCAAGACAAGCCTTCAGAATGGGTTAGCAACATATTGTTATGCCATGTCTTTAGGTTCTGGTTTACAGTTGTTTAAAAAAATTATCCTTCATTTCCCCCCGTGATGCAAAAAGAGACAGGTAATTAACTGCTGCTCCAGCCACATCCAGCACTACAGGAGGAGGACTCCAGTGCACTGTCAGAATTGTTGAATTGCTTTACTTTTCTGGGTTTAGAGCTCGTTTTCAACTATTCTTTTCAAATATTCTGTTTCACTAACATTGGTGAGCTGTATCACCTCTGGCAGCATGTTCAGCAGTCAGATATTAGAAGTAGCCCAGGCAGGATAATTGTTCGTACCTTTCTTCTTCTGTATTAGTGATTGACAACTTTGCTTGTATCTCTATTGGTGCTTATAATAAAAACACGTCATTTGATTACTTTTGCTTAAGATATACAAAATATATTGTTAGAAGTTTCTTAGAGAAATGTGCACTGATGTTATTATAAGGTAAATGAAAGAAAGGGAGGTAAGGAGAGAATGTGGCCTTTTTTTTCATACTTCTCACTACTCAAATATGGGATGTAGTGAACCAGCCTGAAGGATGAAATAAGGTGGCAAATTTTAGGTGACTACGTGAAAGAAAGTGTGGTTAAAATGGGCTTGCTTCCTTGCTTAAAAGAAAAAGATGACATGCTTTGTTGGTTACAGATCTGGAACAGGAAAAGCATGACTCACTAAGGCTCATGTTTTTCTAAAACCTTTTTTTCCAGTGTCAGTCAAGTCTTCATCCCTCTGTGTCTGTGAGAGCAGTTACGCTTTACTTGTCTGCCTATTTGAGTTGAAAGTTCTTTTCAGTGACAGCTACCTGTTACTGAACATTTTTGTGATTTCCCCCAAAATGGGACTCCTGATTCCTGACTGCTTTTTAAATAACACAAATAGGGCTAATAAAAATCACTCTTATGGAGGACAAACGTGAAGGCTTGTGGAATATCAATAGCCTGATCTCAGCTGTATCGAAAATGTAGAGAAACTGAGTCTTCAGAAACACCTCTGAAAAACTGAAGACATCACTTCCCCACATCAATGTAGTCCTGGGGACTGTGACTGGAGGTAATTTTCATTTCTGGCTTTTGGGGATTTTTTTGTTTTCTTGGGAGAAAATCCTGGTTTTCATTATCTTTGCCTCTACATCCCAGTCTCACCTTCAGGAACCTTCTCTGCATTACCCTGTGCAACTCTTAGGAACACGTGGCATGAAGAGCATACTTAGCTCCCATTTTTACTATGCTCCCATTCACCAGGAATCAGGAAAAAAGGGCTTATATGCAACACCCCAAACTATCTTGGCCATATACTTTGCACCTATAGATAAAGTGGCAAATTTTGCCTAAGGTGATGGTTTCCTTCCCTATCATGGATATCATTTGATTTCTCGGAAGCTGAACTTCCTGGGAAATTCCCCCTGATACTTCCCTTCATACTTGTATGTCAGACAAAAGTTTGGAAACAAAATGATGTTACTACTTATTTGTTCTCCGTTTCACATTCATGTTACCTCTTCCTCCTCTCTTTTTGCTTCTTCCTCTAAAGGTTGAGAGTGTCTAAAGTAATTTATGCTCCTGCATTTTGAATTTTCTGAACTGTTTGTAATGTGATTGCCAAATGGCTTTGTGACTCAAAGAAACTAGAGAGACCCCAAGGGTGCAGTATAAAACACTTCGAGTGACTTGAAACAAGAAAAGAGTTGGGTTGAATCAAGGTTTGACCTTTCTGTAATTTTGTGGGACTGTGAAGGTCTACTGGGACAGAAACATTTCTATTTTTTTTTAAATTCTGTTTGTAATACAGTCAGCACACTAGGGTGCAAGTCCGTTCCTGAGTATACTGCAGCTCAGATAATAATAACTTGTATTTCTATGTGTCTAACCTGCAGGTTACCTGCTTGAAAAACAGAATGTCATTCAGCAGCAGAGTGGGTGGTATATGTGTGTGAGTAATAAAAAGAAAAATTTTCCTGGGAGCCCCTCTGTTGTCTGTTCCCTCTCCCTCAGTAACCCCTCCTTCACCTTTCTTGCTTCTTATTTTGTTTGAGTTATCTGAGGGTGCAATATGTATTTTTAAGGATTAGTGCTTTTAGAGGTATCTGGGGGCAAGGACTTTACATATGAAAACACAGTATTACTAATAAAATTGACTGAGTTTGTGTTAATCAGCTTCAATGAGCTATTAAATTCACTTTAAAAAAAAAGAAAAAAGCTATTCCTCCTTCCCTATCTTGAACAGAAAACAGGAGGGGGTTGAATTCCTAGCAGCAGCAAAGGAGAACTGTTCTGAGTTAATTTTCATTACCTGCTTAATTACTAATACTTTGTGAAATCATATTTTAACCGCTAGTATTTGTCTGTCCTGTGCAATAAAAGCCCCATGACCACACAATACTCTAGGGCATCCTGTGGTAAACTACATCAACGAACATACCATAGCTATGTCCATACATTTCAGCTTGCATAAGTGAAAGGGACTATTTTACTGTTCCTGTTTGTGGGGCAACGGTTTGTGGAGCCGCAAGCAGTGGGATTCTGTATGATGGAACAAAGCAGTAGGTCAACCTACTTTCTTTGGGTATAAGATTTGGCTTTAAATCAAAATATAAACAGTTTCTGCTAACGTGTTGAGAGCTGGATTGGAGCAAGATCCCAGTGGCCTGTGGAAAAAGGAAATTTTGCCACTAGTTTCTTACCAGCAAGATTTATTCCTTGGTAAAGAAAACAGAGCTGTACTAGGATTCCTTATCTAATCTCTGCAAAATGTTACTGTCTGAGGGATGCTTCAGGGTGTCTCGCACCTTGTCTAAGCTTTGTGGACCCTCTAAATTCAGATGCTCAAGCTTTTAGTATACCCGAGACCGTTAAAATTCAGCAGTATTCATTGTGTGAGAAAAGAATATAAATGTGTTGTAAAGTAATCCTTATGCTTTCTCCGGGGAACTTTTCAGATAGCTTAGGGTTCACAGGGGTGGACCATGCTGGATTAAGCTACTGCAGTAAGGACATTGGAGCTTCCAGGTGTCCACACACCGAGCCATGAGAGACCAGCAGGTATGTGGTGGAGAGGCAGAAGAGAATGCAGCTCTCCTCAGCATCCTGCTGAGGACTGGTTAAACCCCGCAGCTAAATCCAACAGTGAGGCTAGTTTGAACTAATGCACTGAACTTGTGAACTTTAGTGTCCAGAGAGCCATTGTTTGTTTTTTGCATGTTGTTTCTGCTGTCTTTGCTGTGGAGATAGTAATTGCTAAGAGGGTGGGTGTCCTAGAATGTAATATCTTAAGCTTCGGCACTTTAATCCCATGGAATAAGTCTGTGGGAACACTGCAGGAGATGAGATCCACAGTTTAGAAACATTGCTTGACTTGTTTCTTCTGCTCATAAGATCATGACTAAATGTTTATGTCCCTTTTGGGTATGTTTGTTGTTGTTTTAATTTTCACACTGGATATATAACTTAGTGTGCAACTTTTTATGATTGCTTTCTCTTAAAACACATTCAGTGTATTTGCTCTGCATGCAAATGTACAATGCAGAAAATAAGTGCCATAGTAGACAGCAAAACCTATCTATCATTATTTATTCACTCAGCAAAGCTATAAAAATGTTTACTACATAATAGACCAAAGTTATTCCTTTTGTTCCACCATTTATTTTAAGTGAGTTATACCAGGGGTAAATGTGAACCAATAAATCTGTGTAATAGCTCCTCACCTGCTAAGATGTAACACAATTCTAAAATTATTCAGATGTGTTTCGGTTGACGATACAGGACCTTGCTGTCTTTTACTCTGATTCTTTTATAACTGTCAGATCGTGCTTTGTTTAGTTTCATGGAGCGATGATGGCTTTTATGTTATTGGTTCCATTGTTATATATCTCTTTATGGTTACTGGCTTGCTCATTAATACAAAATAAAATAAACCATGAAACTACAGGAACAGCTATACCAAAGATTAGATCAGAAATGGAGAGGAGCCAAACCTTGAAATAAGACATCCTTCTTCACTCAAATACAGTTACGGCTGCGATCAGACTCGGAGAGGGAGCTGTTTCCCAAACGTTATTTCAGAACTGTGTGTACTCATGGAATATCCCAGGTATCTGCCACTGAGGTGGGGTCAGTACATTGTGGTAAGAGTTTAGAGGAAAGGATTGAGGAGTATTCAAGCATTAACATAACAGAGTCTATAGAAAAGCTTGTGATGCCACTTTATATTGTCTCTGTTTACTGGAAAAATCAGAAAGGGGATCTACGCCAATGTGCTTGCAAATCCTAGCTGCAGTACATTCTATTCTTTTAGAGCCAGCTAGACACCAGCCATGTGCATGCAAGATGCTGTAATTGTTTTTCCTTTACTACTTGCTGGGAAGAAGAGACCCCTAATTTTATCTTCACCCCAGGTAGGAAATCAAAAATATCTCCCTTGTTCCCCATAAGAAAATTCAGTGCTCCTGATCCTTACAGATACTGTCCTTGACATAGTCTTTTTTCTGAATTCTTGCCTGAGATAATAGACACTCCATGAAGCTGGAGTGGTATGTGGCAGTCAAAAAAAAACCAAGCAAACAAACAAAAAACAACAAACTAAAAGCGCTCAGTAAGAAAGGAAGACAAAACTTTGCTGTGGCAAATTCTCTCTTTCACAGGTTTTTCAGCATTTCTTTGGAAGACAACACCAGCTGGTTGTTTGTCAGGTACTGACTTAATTTTTTTAGGCACCCACAGGCTAATTGACTAAGCGTTATTTTATTATATTTTTTTTATTCTGTGCATGACAGCTTAATAAGTTAGGAGGATACTTTTTTTTCCACAGAGTATTTTATTTATAGACAAAGCCTCTTTCAGTGGTGAGTCTTCCCACTCAACTTTTGTTAAAGTCACATGTGAATAAAATTAAGCTGAACTACCTGATCTAATACAGAGCGTAGTGCTAACAGTGTTATATGAACACCAAACCAAGCACAGAGATTCTTCTGACTTGATAGTCCCTGGTGTTACTCTACACTTTCCAATCCATTGGACCTCAGGACCAATCAAGCAGTCCTTTGGAGTGCATGAAATTACAGTGGGTTATCGAATCAAAGCCCAGATAGTCTGAAAATCAGAAGTCATCATAAGTCTGACATGCCCAAGCCTCCAAACTATACTTCAAGGTATAACCTTACTGTAGATAATAAAATCTTACCGGGAATAAATGGGGCCCATTACTTCTTTTTTCCCCCATTGTCAATATGAAATTCTGATGATAGTCACTTTATTGCTCTGCATGAAGCTGCATATATTATTTAACTAGTATGAAAGATTTCCATCTATTCAGCTACGTGGGTAGCTTTCATATGATAAAGTTTTATTCTGGCAGGGGAGTATTGTCAAGCTTTACTTTGGTTAAATGCGTTAAAGAAATTCTATAATCTTTGTGAGTCTGCATTGTAAAATTGTGGTTTGCTGCCTGGATAGTTATTTGCACTAAAGTTATCAATGCAAGAAACTTTTTCAGTAATCTTTAGCACATGTTTGCTATGTAAATCAAATCATAAGTAGAAGATAAACTCTTGCTAGGGCTTCTGAAAGTGTAGGTGTGAAATGGATTTGAAATCAATATTAAAACTAACTTACAGAGCGAAGAGATTTGCTGTCTTACAAAATCCTGTATACACAGCTGTAAATCTCCAGTTCACAGCACTGTTCTCAGCACATTCTATTTTGGTGTCCTTGCCACTAAAATAATTTCATCATGTATAGGGACTACTATAAATATTCCTTTGGTTTACTAGCATACATTTTATGCTGTTAAAACTAACAGTAAGTATTAGTAAAAGATTGAAGTGAGATCAGTTTTCTGACAGAAGGATACAGGAGAGAAAGGATTTGTTCCATGCCATCCTACTACTGGAAGTTGTCACAGCACCTATTACTTTGGGGGTTTGGGCAGGAAAAGTGAACATAAAATATTGTCATCCCCGACACTTACTTCGGGTGTGTTCTTGTCTTTTGGGAGAACCAGTAGCATACAATTTTCCAGTCTTTATTAAGGTAAGGTAACACTCTGAGGCACTATCACAGTAGAGATGATAAGCAGAAAACACCATTTCAGGAGACAAAAAGGTCTGACTACTTCACCATCAGTTTCTAGGAGGCAGAACTATTCACCCTATTGAAGTTGTACAGCACACTCTGGAAAAAGACACTGACAGTGGGGCAGAAGTGCTCATTTTAGTTTTGTTGAGCTCAGGGTTCAAATTTGCCTTGACTTTAATGAGGTACTTGGTATATTTCATCAGGTAAGTTTTTTTCTGAAATTTTGAGGAGTTCAAAGGCCTTTCTTTAATGTCATGATAGTTTCTTTGGGAGGGTATGGTGGGACAGCTCAATACTTCTCAAGTCTGCTAGAGCTACAGATGAAATAGTTTTGGTATATCATGAGTCCTTTTGCACCCTTTCCCTTGTTCTCTTTCAAGGTTACTTATAGTTCAGGAATTTGATACCTCTTTTCAGCATAGTCCCATTGCCACCAAGATCCTTTCTTACTTTGAGATGAACTGTGCCTATCTCCATTGGATTTTGATCCCTCTCAAATTTGACCATGCTGCACCTGCTTTGCCATCATTCGCTTTTCTATTCCCCCAGATCAGACACATACCTTCATGGCTGCTTCTGCTCTGTATTGTCTTCAGCCCTCTTCTTGACCACCTCATTCCTTGGTTTCTTGACTATGTCCTTGGCCTTCTCTTTGTAGCCAGTTCTAGTAGTGCCTGCTACTTCCTTCTGCTGAGCCCTCACTGATCATGTCTCCGAACTTCTGGTAACACAGTATTTTCAGACACTCCAATGTAGGTCTTTGATTTCCTACATGTGATTAAGGGTCAAATTTTATTCCTTGAATGATTACCATGAGTGAGAAACTATAAATCCAGCAGCATAGTAAATTTTAACTATTCAGTGATTTAGAATAATGGGAACAATCATAAAGCCTTTAGGACGAGAGTGGTCTTTTTGTTTATAAACCCCTGGTGTAGAGGGATCTCCCATTTCAATAATGAGCTACACTACACATCATACGGGTGGCTTAACCATTTTGAACAGTGGTGAGGCTACACCAACTACACTCCAGTTTCATTTTCTTTCCTGTGCTTTTCTAGAATCAAAATTAAAGCTACTTTTAAAGAGCGTACCAGACATGAATAAGGGAAGTTTTAGCATTTCCCTAAGATCTCCTAATTTTACTGAGAAAGTGAAAAGAAGAAAGAGAGGAAGAAAGCTCTTCAAGACAATAAAGTGCATTTTAAAAGTTTAATTTCACCTCAGAAGAAATATCATAGGCAGCAATAATCAAAAGAGTTTGACTAACACAGCATTAATCAATGTGAAAGAAGACAGAAAGAAAACATCCAAAGAGAGAAATAAACTTAAGATCAAATATATCATTAGTCTTCTCAGTTCTTGGAAGAGTCTCAAAGGCAATATTTTCTTCAAGAATTCCCAGGAAAATGTAATGGAACATGTAGTCTTATTAACCTTACTTCAGGCTTTTCTTTTTTATGTCAAAAGCTGATAGTGCTGTGTCAGAAGTGTCTATTACAGGCTCGTCCCCTTCAGTTCATGACTCCTGGCATCAAATTTAACGTAATTCCATTTATTATCAGTATCAGCAGCAGAGACAAAATTCAAAGACAACGTACTCTTGCAATTCTGCCGTCCCAAATTTCAGGTGTGAACTTAGTAAATCTTGAGAACTACACCATGTGATTTTTCTAGGGTCTGAATGAAGAGTATTGTAACAGACATATTGCAGAGGGTCGAGAAGCAAAAAGTAAATATACAAATATATGTATATTGAAATTCCTTAGAAAATTGACCTTTGAAATTTGCCAAATTTACTTCTGCTGTAAGTTTTCTGTTCAGTGCCTTGCAGTTCTCTTTTATTGGTACATTTGTGGGTGTATTACTGGCAAGCAGATATAGATGGAAATCAATAATCATGTGAATGCTCAGGAAGCAGCTAAAGGCTGAGGCAGCTACAGGTCTGGGAAGTGGCCTTTACAATCACAAACAAGGCAAGATGAGCAAAGAGGAAAGTAACCATGTCTCATCTGACCAACAAAATACAAACAGACAAACTTGAAGAAAAACTCTTCTTTCTAGGTTTGAAACAGACACAATAGTATCTAATGCAGACTAGGAACAATTTCCATTAATTTAACTTGATTGTACTGTCTAATAAGATAATTTGAAAGATAAAATTAGTTGGCACCTGTGAAGCAGAAGAGTGAAGTAACAGTGGTTATCCTTTCAAAAAGGGACAGACAGGCAAGCATGTGTTAACGTGATCTGGCTATGGGAAAACTTGTACTGCGCTGTAAATCACAACATATAATACTTTGCAGGCTTGTCTCATGGAGATGTATCCTAGGTCTTCCTAGAGGATCAGGGCTAAGTCAGAACTGGAGCTCTGGTGGTGGAATGGTGTTGCTGTCCTCCATTGGTTTGCCTTCCTTCTGATGTGTAGATAGCTTATTTTTGCACACACGTTTTCTTCAAAGGCAACTTAGAGAGTGTATAATAAGCACATTGCATTGTATTTGGGAACATTGATATAAGGTAAATGAGAGCACTGAGTCCTTTCCATCCCCATACCGTACGGAGTATTTACAGCGGTCAGTTTATGTAATTTAAAGCGTCATAAATTCATACACAATCTCATTCAGAAGCTGTAGTCTTTACAGCTTAATCCACGTGAAATTGGTCACAAACTGCTTTACCTCTTGCAAGACAGTGTCTATATGCTACTTACATGAAGGGACTTCACATTTTTTATTGATTTTTCATGTTTTCCCTGTTCTCCCATAGAGATCTTAATTTTGTAACTGAGGATAGTTGTGTGAATCTTTCATTTTAAAAATAACTACTAGTTTTAAAAGACTAGTACATCAAATTATAACACATGCACAAAACCACAAAGAGCAAAGAGCATTGAATATTTTTCACACTGAATTTGAGCTACTGGCAACTATGAAGTGTGTCTACTTGACAGACCGAAGCATCTGCTGGTGCTTCTAGCAGGCCCTCCAGGTTTCACTCTGATGTAAACTGGATTGTAATTAATGTAATGAGGCAAAAGCATATGCATAGGTCTGTTCTAAGTTTGTTTGACCTTGACCCGCAAGCTAGTCATGACTAATAGAGAAAATCCTTTTCACCATTGAGCATATATTGCAAGTGAACAGTTAAGCAGAACATACATTTTTAGAAACCTTGTCTTATGTTATCTTGAATTAGTATAGATTTTTATGTCTGTTTGGACAAAAAAATCTGGGAAGGCCACTCAGCAAAAGCACATAACTTTTTTTCATAAGGTTTTGTGGCAGAGGCAGGTTCACATTAAAGTGAAATATTATCATTTTGTAGGAGAAGTTTTGTGCTTCAGCAGGGGAGTTGGACTAGATGATCTCTATGGTCCCTTCCAACTCTAGAAATTCAGTGAAATTCAGTGAAATTATTTTTTAATTTCTGAGCCACTGTAACTGAGCTTTCCTGAAATTGAGATGAAGGAAAGAGAATTTCACCCTTTAGCATAGGCATGATTGGGTCAAATGGTTTATGTCTACACTAGCTTTTTAGGTTGCATCAGGAGGGAAATTTTGATGCAAGTCTCTCAACTGTCCTTACTGGCTGTGCGTTGGGTTGCATTGTGGGGCTATCTCAGAGCATGTGAGCTGTTTTCCTTTGGGAGGAAATTAAGCTGGAAGATTTGCTCCAGGGGTGCTTATAGTGTATTCTGGTTGTAAATGAGCATTTGGTCAATGGAGTCAGACCAGGGCTAGTCTGAATTGAAAAGCTGCAGGTGTGGGTTCTCATCTGTGGGATCTCATCTCCATTCCAAGTGTTCTGCTCCATGGAGCCAGTCTTGCTGGAGCGTACAGCTGGATTAGGTAGGGATAGCCCTGCGATCCCAGGTGTGCAGTACATTCGTGTGGGCAGAGATTCCCCTGACTTCCATCTGAGTAATAGAAAATAATTTACTCCAATATATGCTGGGACAAAGGGTACAGCATTAAAAGATGTGTATAACCTAAGGAAGGGCAAGGAAGATATAGAGTTCAAGGTACATTTCTAAAATACAAATATGTGCCTGTTCTGGTTTGACACGAATGAATCATTCTAAGCACTGGAGGCATCTGCAGACACCTAATCCTGCATAGTCAGTTCAGCAAAATTAAAAGCTAGTTATTAAGTTTAATCACCAATGTATAGAGCAGATTAGTGCTCTCGGATACCCCTGATGTAGATATCTGATATACCACCAGTGACGTACCAAGTGAGAAGTTGATTTCTCAAGGCTCATTATGTAATTAGTTCATATTTTTTACTGGGTGTTTTTTACTGTAATGTCTTCATATCAGCTGCAAAATCTGTAAAGGAATTTTCACAGATAAATTATCAGAGGGTGCAGAAATTTTGCCGTGCTAATTAAGTGTAAATATACTCATTGCATTTGTGAATATGCATGTCATTTCATATGAGGTTGCTTGCAAATGCATCAAAGGAGTTTATATCGGAAAGTATGTAATCATGTTTTGGAAAACTTACAGTTGTTTTTACTATGCTCCTGTGTTTCTTTTTCTGTAAACATGTGCGGATGCATTATACACATTTCTCCTTGCAGCTTCTTACAATAAAGAGGCTTTATTCATCCTCACGGCAACTTTGTTGTTGTTAAACAATCCAGTCCAGTTACTTGAAATGCCCAGAGTTACTGCTCCCATCCTTGTGCTGCAATGCAGATGTACAGAATGGACACCAGATGGCCTGTGCCCGTATCTTTCTGCACTTCATTTGGAGAGGGGAAAAGGTGCAGCAGGGCAGAAGGCTAGCCTGTTATGAAGTGGTCTCTGACAAATCCCCTTGGGCTTGACCTCCAAGATGAATGTAATCATGTAGCTTATTTACTCTGAGTTAATAGAGTCAGTGTTTAACATTCATTCTATTTGATTAATGAAGGTTTTGCTGTTCCTTTGCTGAAGGAAAGGAGAGACGTGTTTGTGGTCCACTGCTTCCACTTAAACAAACACAAAATCGAGTTTCAAATCTTACTCAAGGACATACTGCATCAAGGGGACAATATATAGCCTTCAGTCTGAAATCAGCTGTCAGAAGCAGAAAGTATTATGTTTTTTTTAATCATAGGTGAGAAAGTAGCTGTCCTTGAGCATCTAACTTTCCATACCATTGAACTGTCCAGTGTTCAGTGCCAGTGGGAAGAAGCAACAGCCCTGGAAACGCAAGGCTGGTTCAGCCTTTGTGTTCTTCATGTTCATCAGCATAATATCCCACATCCCCTGCTTCTGGTTCCCTTTCAGGTGCTCAGAGCCCACAGCAGGTGCTGTCTAATCTGAATAATAGCTCCCATCTCATGTTTAGTTTGATGTGCAGTACTGACTCTCAGACACTGCATGTAATTTACTACCATTTACAGCAGCCCAGTTCCTGTATACCAAACATGCAAACGTATTAGTCTATTCTTCCCTTCATCTGCTTTATTTACCAATTTATTATCATTGTTATTTTTCACTGGCTCCTGCAAAGTGTCCATATTAAGGCTAGGGTAACCATTTAGGTCTTTAAAACTGAGATTGCTTTATATTGTATTAGCTGGCTTCAATTAGATGCTAGTAGCCTGTACACCTGCCTTGCATTCTCTAACTATCCACAGTTGCTGCTAATACATTGCTTGCTTTTTTGTTTGTACATTGCTCCAAGAGACAGCTCACTCGCTGTCTGTAAATCTATCCTCTTGCCGTAAACGCAGAAGCTGGCTTTTGACACTCAGGATACTTTTCCCATTCAGGGGAAAACCAGAACAAGAATAGCACAGTTGCTTACCATGAGATTGTCTTAAAAGAAAGAAACTTGAGTTGAAACAATGACATGCGGTTTTGTTTGTGAAGGAACAGGATGATGAAGTGGTATTTTAGTAAACATGAAGCATATCTCAAAAACAAAATCACTTTTTGATCAGCCATGTAGAAGCTTAGTATTGCAGTGTAGAAGTCAATATTGTAATAAAATAAGTAGAAATATGCAATGATTCATATTGCTGGTGGGCAGATATCCCCCTTGGCCACGCTAAAATTGTACAGTAGTGCTCTCTCAACTTTGTAGCTTATCTAGTAAATACAGAGTTCGTCATTAAAGTAGCAGCTTTGACACTTTTGTTTAACTTCTTAGTTTTAATGCAAACTCCTTGTACCGAAAAAGTTCTAACTTTATTTACAAGAAAGTATGCAGCATCCACGATAGTGCCACTGCTGCTGACTCTTCAGCTGATGGTGTGCATAACAAAACATTTTTACATTAATATTTTCCCAGGACAGAGACTCTAGCCCTAGATGTGCTGTGCTGGGAAATGTGTGTTACTGCTGCTAAAAATATTTAACTGGAAGTGAAATTCCTTGCCATTTTTCAGGTATTGCTTCTTAGGAAAACTTGAAAAATAGCAGAAGGATGACTTCATGCAGGCTTCTGCTTAATGGAGTGACTTCCTTTCTCTGCATAGCTAGCCTACTGGTTTGTCTGGATAGTCAAGGCCCTACCATGGTGTTCATTTCTCATGCACGTCTGGAGACATGACAGCTTATCCATGTCCAGTATTTCTAGGTCAGGAGGTTGGGCAACTAAGTTAACTGAACAATTCCTATCAGTAAGAGCTTTTGTCGTGGTTTTTGACTGATACAGGCTTCCCCTATTGTTTGGGTTTATCTCAGTAGAATATTAGGCATGTGGTCCTGTAAGGCTTATGTGGCATACAGTTTCCTCCACAGAGACGAAACCATCACTGGGATTTCCATCATCATATCTGGCTCTTGAAAGGAAGAACAAGCTACAAAGCTTTGTCCTGTGATAGGAAGGCTTTTTTCCTCCTGAACAGGAAGAAATATAGAAGAGATTTTCCTAGAAAAAAAGTATGACCTACATTCTAGATGTAGTCAGGGGTTTTCACATCACTTTAAGGCAAATGTGCTTAGACAGTCTTAAATTTATTTCAGTGCAGTTGGAAACATAGGATAGACATATAACTGTACTCTACAAATTATTCTGGTACTTAGAAAGATCTTTATCATAGGGAACCAGGCAGACGACTTTCTGATTCCATCTTTCTTTTTAAAAAACTGACTGTAACTAACATATCCTTAGTGCATTACTGTGTTATATATCAAAGTCACCCACCAGCAGAAGAAGCAGTCAAAAAATGCAAAACATTATATGCAGCTTCATTTTCACAAGAATCTGAAAGTGGCAAACATATTTACTAGTGCATCTTCCCACACACCCTCAGAATAGCTTTTGAGGAGACCAGATTTTCAGACAAATTCAGACTACCAAGTTACCAGAAGTAGTCATACCAAAGTTATTGTTTCTGGTGTAAATTCTTAAAATAAGTGGAATAAATGCATCGTTAAAAATACGAGCAAAGGTGATAGACGTACAGACACACAAATACTCTGGAATCTGCCAGTGATCAGAATCTGAATGAAATTGAAGGTATCTGACAGAATGGGAAAAAATTAAAGAATTGACAGAAGTATTCTCAGAAAGGTGCAGGGAAAAAAGTTCTTGCCCAGTCTCTGAATACTGAAATTGCATGTGTGAGCTCTCTGTGTTTGGAGCAATTATTTTGAATCCTGCTTATTCAAGACATGCAATTGTGGGTTGATCTTATGCATAAAAATCTGGAAGAGTACAAAGAAACTGAAAATACTTTTTAAATTTACTCAGCAATACTTTTCACGATGCCTGTTTTCCCCCTCTATATGAAAAATAGCAATAAAAAAATACATCCCAGGAAGTATCAATAAAAAAAGATAGAGAACTGAAATTGATTATTAAGAATTATTTGATAATTTTAGGTTATTCAGAACAATATATGGTTTGTACATTTTATAAAGATGGTAATAGGAGAGCATTTGAAACAGAAATCTAACACAAAACCAGAATCACCGCTCTGCATGTGTGAATTTGTATGCATTTCTTTATTTGTTCTAAAAGCTCTATTAGTCAGTTATTGCAGTGCTGAGGAGCAGTCTGATCTGTTATTTCTATATATTGCCAAAGCAATTTCTTTACAGGAAATCCAGGACATGCATAAACCACCATTTTCTGAAATGTTTAATGGACCAAATACATAACATTCCTACTTCAGGCTACTTCTCTACTGATAACTTGGGATTTATCCAACTGGGGTGACACCTTTATACAGCTCTGCTCTTTCTAATTTTTGGTGGTACATACCAACAGAAAGCTAGTGGTAGTGATATGGGACACAGATAGTGTATGAAGTAATACGCTGACAAATATGGTAAGCCGCTCTCTATACTAAAAATGGTTAGGTCTGGTTACCCTACTAGTGCATTGTTTGACATTCATTATAGAGTAGTGTTGGAGGTGATTGGTTTGCCCAGGTGCTTGAAATTAACTGTATATCTTGAAACTGCACAGAAATGATTAGCAAATGTTCATTTTTAGGGATTCCTGCCAAACATCAATAAGCATGACCACTGGGAAACATCTGTTCTACAGCCATTGTTCTGTTTCTGGCAGAAGAATATCATGTATTTTCTGAATTTGCTGGCAATAACCTCATTTTACCAGAATGCTAAATTCCAGAAGTTCATAACAGTGCTCCCAACTGCTTTTAGTGTATAGAGCCCTGCTGGCCATCCAAACCTGGCCTCTACCCAGCAGCTCTTATCACAGCCTGTGGAATAGCAGAATGACCTGCACCAAAAAGATGGGTTTGTCTGAATCTCTCATCACCTGGTGCATTGCCACAGCAGTACATGCTGCAGACATCATGTATCTCTTGCTGGAACTGTGGAAAGAGCATAACGTTGCCAACTGCATAGAACTTGTTGAATCTGGGAGGGTTATATAGAGCAGGTATTTCTTCAGGTGGCTTAAAGACTGGAAAATCCTGTGCAGGATGATCTTCACGTTTACATTTTGAACAGTGTATTAGGGTTGTTCAGTGTTCCAGAGACAGGTATACAAATCAGGTCTTGAGATACAAAAATCCTAAAAAAAGCTGCTAAAGTAAATTTTTTATTATGGTTAGTGTTTCTCTTGACAGAAGCTTGACTTTGAACCTGAGGACACCCCATGTTAAAGCAGAGGTTAATTGTCAGCCTGCCGCATCAGCATGTACCACAGAAACCACTGCAAAACCAGATTGAGATGGGCACTGTGTGGCTCCAGACCCAGAGTACTTTCACAAAGTGCCTGACAGTTATGTGTGCAGGGTGAAAAGAGGTTGAGTGTCTTGTGTGTTAATAGCTCTGTCATCTGGAGAAGCTTGTCAGTTCATCTGGTTTTTAATCCAAGTTTGTCTTTCTTTAACTGAATTATGAGATGTGAGAATATTCTGGTGTATGACCGGCTTTTCAGTCTCATGAAGGACAAAACATCCTAACAGGTGTGGCCAGCATGACCTTAGTGCTTGGGCATGAAATGGGCAATTACAGTAAGTAAACTATAAAATATTCATAGCACATGATACTGTTGTGGTTTTCTGGCAGATTGATTCCTTCAGTCAGGCAGAGGGGACTGGCTGCCAAGGATTTATATTGGCTAGCGAAGAGCACTTATAATAATCGCTCCTTCTGGTAAAAATGACAAAAAGCTGGAGGTCAGAGCGCATGAAACAAGTAGTGAAATAAAAATGACTGTTGTGACTCTGTTCTGTCCTAGGTGAGAGCAGCTAGTCCAGCGTGCTGACACACCAGGCAGATGGTTGGCTGCTTTGCCCTGTGCAAAGCTACGCTGAGTGGGAAAAAAGCTCTTCTTTTAAAATGAGTTTCTGATAAGGAACTACTGGCAGAAAGGTTATAAGGTTATGGTGAAAGCTACTTCACAGAACTTGTTCTCACTAAAGAGTTAGTTTAAATTGCATACACTCAAGCTAATGCCCCTCAAGTAATGTGGCTTGAATGAGAAAAGCCACCCTGTGAATTAACACTACAGCAATATAGCGTAGCTGTGTTAGTAGCTGATGTGGTGTGTTTCTTTTCCTCTGACGGGCCACTGAATTCCAGTTAAAAATGAAACCATTCTTGAATTAGAGTTGCTGGTTTTTGGTGGGTACTTTTTCATGAATGGACCTGAGTTATCAACAGCCCACAAGTTGACTGAAGCTAACTCTACAGTGAAAAAAAGGCACGTCTTAATGACCTAGTGTTTTCAGATAACTCAGTGACCAACAGGAGAGAGCTGCTGATATATAGACTGGAGAATCTGACCCATGGTGAAAGTCATGGAGTTAAAACAACTAATTTTGAAAAGCATTGAATATCCTGCCTCCCTGGAAGATCTTGACTATTAACTTTGTTGAAAAGCAGGCCACTTCTTTTGTTCTCTAGAGAACAGCTTTTTTGAAGACATTGGCTTGAAGACCTGACAACATTGTGCTGTCTGGCTGAGAAGTACAAAGAGCTCTGAAGTCGTCTCAGGCTCTTCTCCAGGGTCCCATAAAGTCTCCGTGTAGTCCCCAGCCTCCTCTGCAGGTGAGAGAGGCCTGTGGCTGGAGACAGATCTCGGGTAGGATGTTCCCACATGTTGTATGTTTCTTCCTTTTGCTGAGGGCTTTTACACTAGGAAATTTAGCAAACGGGACTTAATGCTCTCGCTGAAGTTCACAGGAGTTTTGCTAAAGTAAAAGCGAGAAGGCACAGCTTCACTTTTGCAGATAGGCTTGTGCTTATATTAGATACAAGGGAAAGATATGCTTAAATAACAGAATGGTTGTCACAAAAGTGACAAAAGACAGTCAGGTGTATGACACAAAGGAGGAACAAATGAGTAAGCTACTAGCTACTGCTGTAAAAATACAAAACAAGGGCACTGCTGAGGCACTGAAGGACAGTGTTACTTTGCAGCTCTTTCTCTTCCAGTATTTGTTAGAATCTTGGTGTCTACTGAGCAGTAGTAGTTGAGGAATATTTAAATTCTCTTTAAAAATCATTTATGAAGTGATATAAATTGAAAAATATTTGCCTGTGAAGATGGAATACCTTATTTGAATGCAGTCATGTCTCTAGAGTAAATACTCAGTTAGGCAGTTGTTTGAAATGTGTATAATTTTGCTCGATAGCTACTCAAGTCTGACAGTTAAAAACAAGTTTACAAGCAGATTAAGGGCACTGCTTTTTAAATTAGATTTAAAATGGATGTGAAAAGGACAGAAGGAAACCTCCCTTGTTGAATTTCCATGTTCAACTTAATCCAAGACAGGCCAAGTTTCCACATCAGTTCAGATCAAAGAGAGGATCATAAGCTTCTTTTTGTAATGACTAGATACCCAGACTGCTTCATGTGCAAGGTCAGAAGCTAATTTCCTTCTTTCTGAAATACTGAGGAGCTGTGTCTGTGCACAGGACAACATGGGGGCCACAGCTTGCTTTAATCCAGATAGTGATTTAGCCTTTCATTTCCTTGTTCTCTTTTTTCTTTTGTATGCCTTCAAAAATTAAGTAACCACAGTTTATTTTATATCCTTTAAAAAACTGGCACAGTTCTGTGTGAGTATAGAAAATCTTGGAGGAAGAGAAATAAAGCCAAATCTAATCACTAAGGTCTGACAGATTTCCCTGTTGTCACTATTTCAGTCTAGCACAGAGGCTCTCTATTTGTTTCAGGAGATTTGTTTTTCTTTTTGGATCCAAATATTTTTACTTGGAAAGCTCTAATATTATACTCATGTAAAAGTCCCTTATACAAACACAGTGTGTTTCCCATCCCATTCAGGTACAATACTGTTAGTTTAGGCAATTTTATATTGCTGTGCTCTGGTCCACTGATTGAGCCGCCAGGTGGAACCATCAATTTTACACTTATACACAAGTGTGCATAAACACCTTACATGCTGATCTTAGAGCTGAGGTTTGGTCAGCAATGTGTAAGCTGACCAGAAGCAGTAGAGGCAAGATAAATGTTTTCACTTGCACCTTGCTTTGCTGGGGGTAGAACTTGAGCTACAAAATGTTGCTTGACCTTTGGGTGATGATCCTTTATGTCCTTACTGACAAGAGTAAAAATTGGGAAAATTACAGTTGTTCTCCACTTCTCGTCTTGCTATTTTAGCTGTGGAGCTGGCACACTGTAAGAGAGTTTATTGTTGGCTGCTTTGTGATTTACTTCTTCTAGTTAGTGCTTAGTTAGGTAATGGAATGGTCTTATCAGTATTAGAGCCTTGTTTTAGAGGGTAAAAATGTATTTTGGTTGATGAGGTCTACAAAAACATCTGCTACCTTTTGGCAGCGATATGGTAACCAATTTCACAGAATTCTATCCCCAGTGCAGAGCAAATGCTGTGCAAATTGCAGCTGAAGACCCAGATCACATTGTGTGACAACCTCAATACTTTTTGAAGTTCTTCATGCACAGTGGGTGCAGCTGACAACCCCCCTGTTGATGATTGTGCACTAAAACACAGAGAATCAATACACTATGTAGCAAGAAGCTGGTACTGCAAACATTGCCCACAAGCGCACTTGTTATATCTCTTACCTTGAATATCCTGATGCTGAGGGACCATAAATATAGGTGGAACAGACCTGGAGATCTCAGATCTCATTTGTACTCAGTATTCTTTGGTATCAGCTATTGATCCTCTGGAAGGCTCAAATTTCTTTCCATTTTTTAAGAAATCTAGTTTTATTTCTTTCTTTCTGTATTTCAGGGAACATGAAACTAGATGACCTTAATCTGGCAATTCTAGACAGAAGCAAGTTAGTTTTCAGTATCTCCTTATCCTGTTGTCTGTTGTTCCTTTAAGAACTTCACCTTCTCATGAGTTATTGCACAGGAAGGAAGGCAACTCCTGCAATTTGGAGCAGTGTAAATTGAGAGCATGAAATTCTGGGGCAAATATTTCTCTGGCATCATCTTCTGGTCCGGAAGAAGAAAGGGCTCCAGTGCTCTGCTCTAAGCCTTTGTTTTTTCGAGTATGTTTACCGGTTGAAATACAAGATGGATTTCTGTGCCAGGTCTTTTAGTCTGATTTTTTGTTTCTTTTCTTTGAGAGACAGATACTTCTGTATTGCATTTCACCTGTTTCATAAGAATTATCAGTGGTTGGTGGGACAATCTCATTATCATTTCAGAGTGCTTTCATGAAGTTCTTTACGTTACTTATTGATTTTTTGTGGGTGACTGCTGTAATTTGGAAGCATGGCAAAGTGGCAAAAGGTTCAGTTGCTTTATATCTGTTCTTGCAGGGCTACAACTTGTGTTTCATTTGGGGGGCAGGAGCTCACAATGTTCTTTTTAGCATTTTATGGAAATCTAGCAAGCCAGTAAAGTAAAATCAATTAACGTGTAAACTTTTTTCTTTTACAAAACTGATTACAAGAGACTAGTACAATCAACAAATCAAATTTGCAGTTGGAACCACATTGATTTTGCTTAGTTGATTAAATTGATCTTTTAATGAATTAGTATCTGTGTGAAATTAAATCAACAGCATCCATTTGTAGGTGGAAGGAAAACTCGAATCAAGAAGTTGTGCAGCACAGCCACAGAAGTGCAAAGGGTTTAACAAATTATTCAGCTCTTCAAGGCACAGCTGTGCCAATCAGATTTGCTTCATCAGTTACTTTTTTCCTTTCATTTCTGCTTGTTCTGACATAGAGAAGGTGGAATTCCTGATGCCAAAAATAAATTTTTGCAGTGTAAATGTTGATGTAACCAAGTTTCTCAGTTAGCACTTTTTAGTTCATGGAGAGTAGTAAGCAGTTGTAGGACATAAATAATTTCATTCTAAATTATGTATTTAAAAATGGTCATACCATACCTTACAAATGTTTATTTCTCTTCAGTGACTCCAAAGAAAGTGCAGATTACTAGCTTGGCTGTAGAAATCTACATTTTAGATATCTAATATTAGATGGGAATTATCTTATAAATTTTTTCTTCAATTTCTTTTTTCCAGAAGATTCGTTTCACACAAACATACTCTCGCTGTCTCCAACAAAGCATACTTATTGAAGGTAACATTTGCTAAAATGTAGATACTGAAGTGTTAGCACTTCTTACGCACACAGATGTGCATTCAGACCTTGTGAAATGTTACAGCAAATCAGTAATGAGGCGGCAGAAAACTCCAGTTCAATAAAATACAGAAGAAAAGGAAATGGTATTTAGAGAAAAAAAGAGCTGTGGCTGTCACTTTAGTTAAAGAATTAATTTTGATTTCTTACCTCTGCAAATTAGATATCATGTGCTGGTTTTAAAAATTATATAAATGCACTCCAACAACCACAATAATCAAAGAAGTAAGAAAGAAGCCTTTGCAGTAGTAATTTGCAAGTACTAGTACATCCTGCACGGGGGAGGACAGTGTGAGTGTTGATAAGTTCAGTTTCTTTCATTTTCTCTGGCTTTGGTATAACCAGTAACTTTTCCACCCTTTTGGTCATTTACACAGTTATCATTTTCGTTTATCCTTGTCTTGTAAAAGGGAGACTCTGATAGTTTCCTGATGCCTTATTAAGTAACAGAGACTTCCTTCTGCGAGGGCAGCCTCATCAGTGCCAGCACCCTTGGAGAATTTCCCGTGGGACATTGCACTTCCTTAGTGGGTTAGTCCAGTGCCTCAGGGCCTCCAGAAACCATGCTGTCCTAGGTTTTTTGCTTATGAAGCTGTTTAAGACATTTCCCCTTGTGCTGAGGCCTCATCTATGTGACGGGGTTTTACTAGGGCCACCCAGCAGGAACATGAAGCGTGGAGAGGGAAGCCTCTGGTTGATACCTTCTCCATTGCAGCAGGAGCCCTGGCATAGAGCAGTGATTCTAGTAGAAAAAGAAATGCTTTGTTGATTTCTTTTATGTGACTTGATGTATTGACTGTCAGCTGTATTGGCAGAAGGCTACTTCACCAGTTCAGCTGTGCCTCCACGAGGGAAGGCTTACAAGCTATATCAGTATTTTGTCAAATCTTGAGTTATTGGAATAAATGTATGTAAATCTTCAGATACATTTAAAAGCTCAAGAATAAATATTCATCAGTCCTAAGATTAAGGCATCTAATCATGTTTTATAAGAGAAATACTCCTGAACTCCAGCTCTCTCTTATCTGGTACAATAATTTTGTGAATGATTCTGAAAAGGAGGTTCTTACTCATTTTGTTAACGCACTTTCTCTGATACAACCTTCCTTTGTGGAGGATGCTTACATTTTCTTGATTGTCATTCAGCTGGTCAGCAGATAACCTTCTTATCCTAGCATTCTCCAAAATTTTCCGAATAGAACTTACCCTTATCTAAATTGGATGCTCCAAGTGCTGCTCTGAAAGCTTTTCTTCATGCATCTGAAAGCTACTGGCAACACCTTCCTGCTGAAGCATTTTTTTCTCAGGAAAAAATAAGTAATATGAAGGAAGAAATATGAAAAAAACAATAGAGCATCTGAATCCTTCAGAACTCAAGAATAATTTAATTAACATAGGCAGGCTTCATTAAAAGAATATGAATATTGTATCCTAAGGCAGTGAAAGCAGGGAAACATAGGAAAGGATTAAATACTAAATAAGTATGCACAACAGGTATTGCTAAGCATGTTTTCCATCATTCCTGGCCATTGGAGAGTTATCCATTAATAGTTTTAGGCATAATGCTAAATCATAAGATTTATGGTTTGTATGGGAACGCTTTGGTTTTAATTTGTTTTACAAGTTTCACCTTAAACAATGGACAATTGGGACCAAAACTGACTTCCAACAAAGAAGCTCAATCTGCCTGCTTCACTAGCACTGTGGTGCTGCTCTGAGTTTACAGGATGTTCCTGTGTCCTGTTCCCTCTCCTCTTGTGAAGCAGAGATCCCATTATACCTCTGTTGAATCATGTCACGAGGAACTAAGCTTCTAATGTGAATTAAAGGCTCAAATATAGTAGGATTTCTGAGAATGACAAAAGATCTCATTCTGAATTAAAGGAAAACAACCTGTTGTGTTTCTTATTTCTAGAATGAACTCATTTTTGTGCCAAAAAGCAGGGAAAACAAACGTTAATATATTGAAAGCTTATATGTATGCATATACATACTCTACTCACTTTAATTAAAAAAAAAAAAGTAAATCCATAAAAGCAAATCCCCAAAACCAGCAAAATATTGTCAGCAATAGGGAGAAAGTATATTTTCTGAAGGAATATTTACATGTCCCAGATAAGGCAGAGATTTTTTTTATGCTGTTTTACATTTGTACACATACAGTGTTGTACAGTGTATCATGGGATTTTTGATATTTACACCATAGTACTGCAGGTGCAGATTTGCAAGACTTTCAGACTTGCCATTCTTACTTAGTAAGGCGCTGTGGTAATGCATATTGAGCTCCTAAATCTTTAGTAAGTTTGTTTTAAGGTATGCTTGAATGTACACACAGTGCAAGTGCAGGACACAAGAAAGTCTGGGCTCCCCCTCCATGGCAGTACGTGGTGCGCTCTTCTCCCACTCGTACCCAGGCAGAGCTCTGTGCAACATCCAGATCAGCAGGTGCACACAACCACACCATCACAGCAGTCAGAAGATGGAGTGTTCTTCTTTTTTAGTTGACTTTTATTAAGCTTTTACATTTTTTGTTCTTGATTTCAAACTTACACATCAGAAGTTTCTTTCTGACTAAAAACTTCTAGATTAATTTTTCTAATCTCAAGATTAAAATACCGTAGCTTCAAAAGACTGAGAATGAAGACTGTCACCAATGCAAAACAGCAGCACCAAACAAAAAGCACGAGCTGTGATTAAATTGTAGGGATCCAGGATAAACCTTAGCATTGCATTGAAAGTGCAAAAGTTCATATGAGGAATTAAGATGCTGAATTGAACACGTGTTAGACTGTATATGTCTAGCCTTTGTATGCATTATTGTCTGCTCTCCCTTTGCAATCTCTCAGCTTTGTATTCCTGTGTAGGGCTGAATGGAAACCTTACACAGAAAAATGAAATGTTTGTTTGTCTCTACCAGTGTATCATTCTATGCCTTTGCATTATAGCACAGTTATCTCCAAGTGTTTGTTTTTCAGATTATTTTCAGGTTTTTCAGGTCTTTGTAGATTCCAAGAATTCCTTCAAAGAAAAAAAAATACAAATGAATGCTCTTTTTTTCTGCCTTTCTAATAGCAAAAAAAAAAAAAAAAAAAAAAATATTTGAGGTTATTTCAAGTTAGTCAGGAAGATTCCAAATTCACAGAACAAATAGCTTTAAGAGAGGATGGCTATAATGTAATCTTCTGTGTTTACAAGCCAGCCTGCAGAGCAGGCTGTCACTTGGGAAATTTCTACTTTTTGTTCCATTAACAAGTAAGGAACTAACAAATCATTGCAAGAAGAGGAAATACTCATAAAAGGTTAGGGGTGAGACTTCCAATTAACTGGGCTAACCTTTTGATAGTCCCCCTCATTATTATATTTACATATAGCATATCAATATTCAGACTTCTTCACAGTCATATACATTTTTTTCCAGGTAGTGGATAGTTTACTCTCTAAAATGAGGTTTTCTGTTAGCACACTATTCACAAGTTCTTGGCTTTAACAAGTTTGTTGTACGGTATGCTTGTATACGTACACAGAGCTTGCCAAAAAAAAAAAAAAAAAAAAAAAAAAAAAAGTATTTGAGGTTATTTCAAGTTAGTCAGGAAGATTCCAAATTCACAGAACAAATAGCTTTAAGAGAGGATGGCTATAATGTAATCTTCTGTGTTTACAAGCCAGCCTGCAGAGCAGGCTGTCACTTGGGAAATTTCTACTTTTTGTTCCATTAACAAGTAAGGAACTAACAAATCATTGCAAGAAGAGGAAATACTCATAAAAGGTTAGGGGTGAGACTTCCAATTAACTGGGCTAACCTTTTGATAGTCCCCCTCATTATTATATTTACATATAGCATATCAATATTCAGACTTCTTCACAGTCATATACATTTTTTTCCAGGTAGTGGATAGTTTACTCTCTAAAATGAGGTTTTCTGTTAGCACACTATTCACAAGTTCTTGGCTTTAACAAGTTTGTTGTACGGTATGCTTGTATACGTACACAGAGCTTGCCCCTCTTGGCACAAGAATTTGTATGTAGGCTTTTTATTGGCAATTATGTAGTAATCATAGTTTACAAGACAGTAGTTTGAGTGTACTAGTTGTAATATCTCCTCTGTAAATAATTAAAAGGTTACTCAACAACTTGCTGTTAAATTTGCATGTTGGTGTAACTTGGCAGGGAAAAATATTACATGTTTATGCTGCTTCTTATTTTCTTATTCCTATTTCTTATTTCTTATAATAATTATAATAACAATATATTTCTTATTTTCTGTGTAGCTTAACCAATGTATGCGATGTCGCCCATTCACACATTTTCATCCCTACGTCCAAATTCATACTTACCTCCTATTTTTCCTTCTACAGAAAGATGCCTAGTGTCTGTGTACATTACTGATGCTGTTCTTTAACAGGCTTTTCTGGTTTCTGTTCCTGGACAGGAGTAAACAGAAGCCTCTAAAAAAATCTCATAACAATATGTTTATTTCTCTTTACCTGTCTATCCATCTATATTCTTAAGTTATCATTCTGCCACATAGTATCTCTGAGCTAAGTGTATTCCCTTGCTTTGGCTCTGGTGTTCTTGGACTCAGTTCATTTAAACAGCAGAAAAAAACCTCTTCTGGACATAGTTTCAAGGTATGGCATAATCCAAACTGACCAGTTTGCTACTGCTCAGATGCAGAGATTCAACTGCTGCCCCCCAAAGCCTACCTCCAAATGCCTTGCTCACACCAACCACGTTGTGCCCACTTGAGGGTCATCCAGAGCAAGCCAATTCACTGAAATGGCACAAAACTAAGTTGCGAAAATCTGCTTAGATACACCTTGCAACTTCACCCTTTGCACAAATCCCTGCATGCATCCCTCATGTGAATGACACATCAGAAAAGGGCTTCTGACTTTTGGTGAGTTGCCTTTTCCACCCCTGCCATGGTGCTGTGAGGCTGTGTTTTACACACGATAATTGATGAAAATAATTAGCAAAATATAGCAAAACAGGAACATATAAGTATTTGTCCCAAGCCCCTCTGGAAGAAAGAAAATGGGTGAAAGTCCAACTATCTAATGTAAAAATATTCTGAATTCACATTACACTTTCATAAATGTAGCTCAGAATAAAAGAGAACCTGTCTCAGTATTTTTTTTTGTCCCCTGAACTTTTAAAAATAAGCTTGATCCTCAAAGCTTAGATTATTGCATCCCACTGATTTAAGCAGTTTAGAAATATACAAGCATACACCTCTACAGCTGCAAAACATTAAGCCTCTAAAGCTCTTAGTGCTACTGCCTAGAATTTGATGTTTCATTTCCTAAACTCTGTACTAACTGGTGTATTTTTTTGACCAACCTGGAGTGATGCAGATTGCTCATAAAGTACCAGTTGCTTTAATGTCTCTCTTGATTAGGCTATCCTATTAGTATGTGGGAAAACATAGTGATTTAGTTGTAAACTTAAAAAAAAAAAAAGGGTCAAATTCATAAGCAGCAATAGCAAAAAAGAAATACAATATATTGAAAAGAAAAAAGGATTATCCTTCAGAACATGGACATCTTTTAGATCTGCAGCTGTGTAAATGCTTTAGACAACATACTTTCAGTGGGCTAGTGCTGTGCTTGCTTATATTGCACGCAGCTATACCCATCTTGTGAGTTTCTCTGGGGTGTAGACCTGCACCGTGAACATCTTCTGATCCCTACAGTAACATGCAATTCCCTTTCCTTTTGGAAAGACTCATAGAATAGTTTGGGTTGGAAGGGATCTTTAAAAGTCATCTAGTCGAACCCCCCTGCAACGAACAGGGACATCTTCAAAGCAATAGCAAAAAAGAAATACAATATATTGAAAAGAAAAAAGGATTATCCTTCAGAACATGGACATCTTTTAGATCTGCAGCTGTGTAAATGCTTTAGACAACATACTTTCAGTGGGCTAGTGCTGTGCTTGCTTATATTGCACGCAGCTATACCCATCTTGTGAGTTTCTCTGGGGTGTAGACCTGCACCGTGAACATCTTCTGATCCCTACAGTAACATGCAATTCCCTTTCCTTTTGGAAAGACTCATAGAATAGTTTGGGTTGGAAGGGATCTTTAAAAGTCATCTAGTCGAACCCCCCTGCAACGAACAGGGACATCTTCAACTAGATCAGGTTGCTCAGAGCCCCATACAACTTAACCTTGAATGTTTCCAGGGATTGGGCATCTACAACCTCTCTGGGCAACCTGTTCCAGTGTTTCACCACCCTCATTGTAAAAAGTTTATTCCTTGCATCTAGTATAAATCTCCCCTCTTTCACTTTACAGCCATTACCCCTTTTCCTATCACAACAGGCCTTGCTAAAAAGTTTTTCCCTATCTTTCCTGTAGGTCCCCTTTATGTACCATAAAGGCTGCAACCAGGTGTCCCTGGAGCCTTCTCTTCTCCAGGCTGAACAACGCCAACTCTCTCAGCTTGTCCTCATAGGAGAGGTGCTCCAGGCCTATGATCATCTTTGTGGACCTGTTCCACTGGACCCATTCCATCAGGTCCATGTCCTTCTTACTTTGGGGGCCCCAGAGCTGGGTGCAGTACTCCAGGTGGGATCTCATGAAAGTAGAGGAGACGGGCAGACTCAACCTGCTGGCCACGCTTCTTTTGATGCAGCCCAGGAGGCAGCTGGCCTTCTGGGCTGTGAGCATACATTGCCAGCTCATGTCCAGCTTCTCATCCACCAACACCCCCAAGTCCTTCTCCTCAGGGCTGCTTTCAATCCATTCTCCACCCAGCCTGTGTTTGTGCTTGGGATTGCCCTGACCCAGGTGCAGGACCCCTGCACTTGGCCTTGTTGAACTCCATGAGGTTCACACTGGCCCACTTCTCAAGCTTGTCCAATTCCCTCTGGATGGCAGAGATTCAAGTGGGACATCAGCCTTAGGCTCTGCTGGGCTGCGGTACTGCTGTCCTGCTACTCGTGACAACTTTCTGCTTGTTAACTTAGTCGTCACAGCAAACAGTAGAAAAGAATCTTTCTCCTGCTGTTAATTTTAAGGGGATATTGAAACATACTGTAAGCATCCAAGAACATATGCATGACTAAATGAGAAATAATGTATTTCTAACATACTTTTAGATTCTTTTCACAGGGCAACAAATAGTGAAACTTAATCAAAGGGAATGAAGAAAGTGCTAGGCTGTCTCTAATAAAATCCACTTTTCGTTTGTTAAGGCAGTAGCGTCTGACTCTTGGCTGACTATTTTTCCAAGCTTGACATAAAAAAAGGAATGGACATTTCTGCAGTCTGAACAACAATACTTTCAGGATCTGATAAGCAGATAATAAAAGTTAATCTGAACAAGAAATGGGCAGATTTTGGCATACATCCATTTTAATGTGAGGACTGTCAGGTTGCTGTAATGTTTTCTTTGGTCTTCCAAAAAGTTGTGAAATTTAGGCCTGTGAGATACTGGTGAAGGTGAAGGCATGTACAAAGGAGTTTTAATTTAAGGGCTGAGACACTTACCAATGTTTACTGATAACACTTATTCTATGTTTCTGTTTTTTAACGAAAATCACCCAATAAGCTAAATCTTATATACCCTAGTATTCTTGAGTCAGAGGTTATGCATCTTTCAAAATTCATGCTACCACTGTACACTGCTTGTATGAATAAATGGAAGAGGTTTTTCACCAATAGGCCTGTCTTACCAGAACAAAGAAAAACTGTAAAAGTAGTTTATGTTATGGCAAAATTGGTTCCTGACACAGGTGACATTGCAAGTATCTTCTATGCTTACCGAAAGCAGGGGAAAAGAAAAAGGCAATTCCTGATCAATTATTATATTGTATTTTCCCAGTAATGCCAGACATGTTCAGAAGCTTATCTGTCAGGCAGCTGTGGAAAATCATTCAACTTTGAAACATTCACTCTTATCAGAGCACATTCATCCGCTTGGACATTGCAAATCAATAACTGGGAATGATTTGGGGGACACTGTGACAAAACAGTCTCTCAGAACATAGCCATTAATGAAGTCGATATTGTGTACATTTTTTTAAGTTGGCTAAATTTGGATGCCTAATTCTAGCTACAATTTGCTGCTAGGTATTCCATTTTAGAGATTCAGATTTCTGTGGGCATCTTTTTTAATTTGGGTTTTGACAGAATTAGTTTTGAAGTATGGGTCTTGCTATATTTAGAAATTATGGCACTTCTCAGTACAGTATGTTGATGACTTTCTTTCTGTAAGTTCTGTACGTTCATTCTGTTATTTATATCTTTCAGTAAAGAGTACAGCCTGTATCCAGTAGCTGTGCTTGAACTGCAGCATAGTTTTTTAGAAAAGCATCAATCTTGATTTGACATCAACAGCAAAATGTAGCATTTTCTTCAGTAGGTAATTGCCCTCCTTGGTTAAAATTAAATGCATTAATAAACAAATCTGCCTTTTGTCCTTTCTGAATTTATTTATATTCAGCCTTCAACCACTGGACCTTTCGTAATTAGGCAGGAGATAAACTCCTTTACTGTCAAACTTCCGCTTCTCATATTAGATGTGAGACTATGATTAAGTCCCAACCCCTTAACCTTCTCTTTGATGAGCTAAGTAGATTAACCTTCTGGAGTCTTTCACTAGAAGGCATGTCTTCTAATTCTTTAATCATTCCCTAGGCTCTGTTATGAACCTTGTCCAATTTCTCAGCATTCTTCTTGAAATTTGGATGCTTGAAATAGGCGCAGTGTTCCAGCTACAGTTACACTGGTGCCAAATGTAGGATTAATATATTGTACTTCTGTCCCCCTCAATCAAATCTTATGAGTAAATTGGGAGTTGGTCTGCCTCATTTTATACAGATGAAACACAGAGACACCGTCTTACCCTTGAGACTTACTGTCATCCTTTTTGTCATGCTACATCTGTGGTAGCATCCTGATTCTTATTCACAGTGCTGCTCTTCTGCAGACTCGCTGGAAAGGAGCTTGGTGGGTTTGGCAGGCTTCAGTTTAGCTTTCATGTAAAGCCCTCCAACGCATAAGGCTTTTTTCTTTGATGATGCTCCATTCTAGAGGAGACGTGTAATCATCTGTAGCAATGAGCTGACATTTTAAATAGCCACATTGAGCTTCCTCTAGTCGCAGGATGTGTGAGAGCTAAGAAAAGGCAGCACCCTATGCCGCTTGCAGCTTTGTTTGTGCATCCTGATGTGTTCCTGGATTGAGAGAGTAAGAAAACAGAACTGTTCAGTGTTGGATCTCTGTCAGCCTCACATGCCAAGATGGAGGAATGTCTAAATCAACACCTGGGATGGCACACAGGAACAGATCAAAGTTAATATTTTAGTCTTTATTTTCTAAGTTCTTAAAGAGATGCAGTTGCTTCATGGTGCCATTTTCCAATATCACCTCATATTTTTTAGTCTTTTCTGTTCCTATAGTGTTCTTACCACCCATAGACCTGTTAGTGTGGAGGATTATTTAAGAGTTCAATTCCTGTTTTTGCCACTTAACCCCATTATATTTTGGGCCAAATTCCCAGGTCAATTTAATGAGGGTGAAATGAAAGCTTTGACAAAGTCAGAAGGTGCTCTGTCAAGCAGCGTACAGCCAAGGCTAGGTTCTTCCCTCAGGCTTTTCCTGTAAGCTCTTAAGAGAAAGGCATTTAAGTAACTAGCTGCCTATGGCCTTTTATATTTTTTCGTCTGTGCATTTTTAAATTGAAGGTAATATTTTAAGTGTAGGCTAGTTGTTTTGAACCTTATAGTTCCCCCAGCTTTCAGGGGAGTGATGTCCCTCAATTCAGTGCAAAGACCAAGTGTACCATAGAGTGCTTTGCTATTTGTTGACAAACAAGAACATGTGGTCTCATAGAGAGAACTCAGGGAAAGTCAGTCACAGAATCACAGAATCAGAGAATATCCATGGTAGAAAGGGACCTTTGAGATCATCGAGTCCAACCACAAAACAAACAAAAAACAGAAACCACACCCACTCACAGACAGACAAAAGCCAACCATCTCGGGCATTAGAGCATGCCCTGAAGTGCCACTTCTACACATTTCTTAAATACCTCCAGGGATGGTGACTCCACCACCTCCCTGGGCAGGTTGTTCCAGGGCCTGACTGCTCTCTCAGTAAAGTAATTCTTCCTAATATCTAGCCTAAACCTCCCCTGCTGCAACTGTAGACCATTTCTTGAAGTCCTTGACTTCACTCACCAACAAAGGATTGTCCCCATTGGAAGGAAGGAGAGAGTGACTTACATTGGGCGTATATAAATCTGAAGTATAGAATAACTTCTCTGAAGCTAATATATGCGTGTAGGATGCAATTAAAAATACCACCATAGACTGAATAAATTATGACTAGCTGAAGGGTATTACAAATACTTTAGTTAGAAGATATGGTATGGTGGGATTTACTCTAATGCAGAAAAGTGTTCATTGAGCTTCTAACATGTAATTCAGTTTTTCTACATACGTAGTTGCATGAATGACCTTTCAAAGTTTTGTGAAAACACGCTCTTGTTTTAAGGTTGAATAGTATTCATAACAGAAAACGTAAAAAAAATGAAACAAAAAACAGAACTAGAAAGTTGAAAAATATGGAGTTGCAGACACAGGTACTCAAGTGTATTCATTTTTTCAAGCTTGAAATGACTTTGCAAATGAATGGATGAATCTATTACCAATAGCACACACAAAGAAAACAGATATCAGTACTTCAGATGCATTTTTGAAGGATAATAGGAAATGCTATGGAAGTTTCGGAGGTAAGAGATATTGCTAAGTGTGCTAATTTTTTTTTCTTATTCTCGTTTCTATATGTGGATCACATTTACGTTTACTGCACACCCTAGACATATTATGTTTTTCAGGAAAGTATCAGCTTGCCTTGGTTTCCTTGTTGCTTTTCATTAGTAGTAAAGTAGCAATTTTTCTGGGTGTTTTCATTTTATGTTTTTTTTCTTTCAGTAGTAATATCTTGTGAAAAAGCAATCAGGGAAAAATCTAACTGTTCATCAACTCGGTATGGATTAATATTAGTCTTTGCAAATGGGAATGGTCAGTAGTTTTATGGAAAACAAATCTGTGTGTGTGATAATGATCTGTTGATTAAGTGACTGTTTATAAAATTATACAATTCTTATAGTTTGAGATTATTTTGTGGTTCAACAATTGATACACGTTTTAATTAGTGCTGCCATTAGAATTTACACTGTCACATTTGTGAGATACTCCAGCAAGGGGCAGTGCAGGACACAGAAAACCGTCTTCACAGTAAATCAACTGCTCCCTGGAGAGGTTTGAATCATATTTGTTTCAGTTATTCTCTGTGTTTGTTTACCATAGAAGTTCAAGGAAATTAAATTAATTTTAAGTTGAACAAACACTTTTTGTTATTGGTCTATATGCAATATATGAAAAGGCAAAACCCTTTCTTAAGGGCAATTAAAGATTGTATATCACCCTTAGCATTTGTAATATACATTAAGTGTGCATAGAACAACGGGACACAAGATTAAGGCTTTGTTTTACTTGTAGTTTACCTGTAGTTTACTTTTTACCTTTTAAAAAACAGCTGTATGACATTTTTTAAATATTCTTGCAGATAGATGAAATTAATCACACATCCTTTGTATACATCCTGCTACAAGCAGAAGATAGGCAGTAATTTAAAACTTTATGCAAGTTAGCAGAAAACATCAATCAGATCAAAATTTCATTCAGAATCATTTATGGAACTAAACAAGGCCTGCTAAGAAATTTTCAATGTGTAATTTTATAAAACTATTTTCATAGTGGAAAGAATTTCAGCCTCATTCTTACCCGTTGAAACAGGGCAAACACAGGACATAAAAGAATGTAAAAGTTGTTCCAGGGTGCTTTACACCTTGGGTTTACATTTACTTCCTGATTTTCTTAGAGCCTGATGATTAATAGTGAATTTTTAAAAATAGGTGTCATAGAATCCAACCTATATTTTTCTGTTAAATTCTGAGCTTGGCAAAGCCATTCTTAAAAAGTAGCAACCTATTTGGCATCATATTGGAAAGATGGAACAGAAAAATATAAAATTGTTTTGAGGTAAATTGGACGTCCTGTTTGTAAAAGCTTGGATAAATTCACCTTGTCAGAACCAGTAATGTCACTGGCCTGGCAATCTAATTCTAGATGTCTCATATATATTTAGCTTTACCTTTTTTTACTTCACTTTACTGTATGAATTAGATTTTGCAAAGATTCTGCATTCCTCCAGTTTGAGTGAGCCTTACCTTTTTTTAACCCAGGATCTTGCCTTTTCCATTTGAGAAATGCAGGTGAATGGACTGATGTAAGTTTAGCGTATTTCTGGGAGTGGCAAACCCAGGTACCTAGGTTTTGGAGGATGTGCAAGTTACTTTAAACATGTGGGATTTGTACGCCAATTGTTTGGAAATTTAAAATAAGAATAATTAGTCTGTCATGATTAGTTGAGTGTTAACCATACCCAACCTCTGGTTCCTTATTGTACTTCACCTGTTTCAATTAAATGCTTTGCAACATTTAGATTTTAATAAGAAGTGCAAATGTCCTCAGTGGGCTGGGTTTTAGTCCTGAGAGTTGGTACGTAGGTTTGTGCCCTCTTCCACAGTCAGCAATGGGTAGAGAGCCCTTTCTAGTAGCAGACCATTAACACCACTCAGTGCTTCTGACCCCAAAAAGGAAAAAGTAACACAAGTTGATTAAACTTATGCTCAGCATTGTGTCAGATCACTAACACTTCATATTTAATTAGATCTTGAAGATCAGTTAATAATAAAGCCTTAATGGATTCAGTTAGGCAAGCTCAAGGCCTTCACTGTGCTTCTACAAAGAAGCTGTCTCACTCCCACAGTTTTTATTAAAATAAAATGCGGCTTGCAGTGGAGCTGACAGCTGAGCAGTTGGGTTACAAATCAGTCCGTGATGGTAGGGCAGGCCGAATGAATATTGCCATTCTGCTTGTCAAAGCAGGGTGAAAAACAAGGCTTGATGAATAGCGGAGTTTGGCCTACATAGAGCAAGGATGCAAGGGCCGCGGGAGGGGCCCTGGGACAGCAGTACCTACAAAAAGATGTATTGTGGCACGTTAATTTTTACGTTATGTGGGCGTGAAGCTTTCATTAACAAAAATATGCCGGAAGTTGAACTGTGGCTATTCAAAATGAGGGCCGCTTAATTGCTATCTGTAATGGTGACAAGCAGTGACTGTAATCATGAGTCGAACCAAGACCATCAGCTTTTTCTCGTGGTGCGTGTTTATGGGGCAGTGACAGCCTGTCTGCATGGCATTAGTGCAGGGAGTTAAAACCAGAAGAAATATTTTAACCAACAGTCTTTTGCTGTGGTCAGTTAATGCTGATAGAATGAGTTTTCAGTGCCTATTAGGATCGAGTGATAGGTGATCCCCTTGAGTGATTTTTTTAGCATGTGATTCTGGCTCTCCAGGGAACGCGCTTCTCCGCAGCACGGCATGGCACAGTAGTAATGGCATCTTCTGGTTTTGCTTTCTCATCTTGATACATGCCCACAGAATCTGTTCTGGAATAACATTTTTGTCACTCAGAGTCTGTGAAATAATAAATATTTTTTAGAAGTTAGAGACTTTTTAATTTATTATCAGGGATAGCCCATAACTATTTTCCAGATCAAGATGCTTCAGCTACAGAACTGCATCTCTTCACAACAATAGTCATGTTGGTGGTGAACATAAGAGCAGATCCAAGTTACAATAAAGGTATCAACACTGTTTAGTATGATTTGGGTTTTTCCTTTTTTAATTAAGGTTCTGGTAAAGCTACAAAATTATTACTTGCATATAGAAGAAAGAAGATCAATGTGTACTAAAGAATAGATCAAGAAAATAATCTGTTTTAAGAAGCTATAAAGGCATATTAATTAAAAAAAAAAAAGAGCAGCAGAGGAGAAGATTTGAATTACAAAGAAGCAATGACGAGAGACACTGCAGAAGACTGCAAAAGACATATGCTAGGGGCTTGGTTTATCTAAGTTTTGGCATTTACAGTGACCGTGAGCAAATTAAAATGCAAATTCATAGTTCTGCCTGACAAGAGGATGGTGAGTGCCAGTCTTGGCTGTGGGTTTGCCCCAATCCAGGGCACACACCCAGCAGACTGATGGCACCAAGGGGGCAGCTTCACCACATCACACTCTGTAGTCCTTGCGGACAAGACACCATCAAACCTCTTAGGCTTCAAATCAGATCAGCCGGCTTTGTCCTGGTTTGCAGCCAAGGCATGTACTGTCTGTCACCTCTGTTTTCATGTTTTCCAGTGCCCTTGTAAATTGACAAACATACTGAAACTGTCTAAAATCCTCTGTTCCTCAGAAGAATTCTTTCAATATCAACACCTTATGAAGAAAAAAAGCCCATCTCCAAGGTGGTTTTGTCTCTCTCCATCTGAACTGTCCTCTTAGTAGAGAAGGGAGATGGTTTAATAATATTTTAACAGCGGGAATATTTTGCACGTATTTTAAAGGCAGATCAATATATAGAAACATCCAATGAGAAATGTCCCTTCAGCTAGTACACTGTTCTTTCTAGCATGTTCTTATTAAAAATCATTGTATTAAGAAGAATCTAGTTGAATAGTTAGAGCTATTATTACATTGTCTTGTACATATATATGTACATGTATATATTTCCATCCTCTAAAAGTAAAACATGTATAATAATAATTTATTTGTGCCTGAGATACTGTAATGAAAGATGAATGGAATTTCATTCTGGGTGAAATTTCACTGAATGTTTTTGAATGTACTTCAACAATTAGACATGGCACAAAAATGTTTTACTATAACACTGATCAGAAAGAATATGTTTCTAAATTATTTGATCCATTTTATTCAAGTAAAAAACTAAACATGAATAACTTCATCGCCTTCAACAGGATTTCCTCACAGGAAACAAATTGCACATGTGCATTGGTCTTTTTAGGATTAAGTGTAAGAATTAAAAAAGGGGATGTGTTGCAGTTGCTAGGTGACATGCCACTCAAAAATATAGCATACTGTAAATAAACACAGAAAGACACAACTCAGTGCAACTGCAGAGACTATTAAACGAAAACATCCTCATCTGTTTGAATGCTGAAATGAGTTGAAAGTAGGAAACAATGCATTTAATGCCTGTAGAGGTTGATACTTAGTGAAATGTAGGTCAGTCAGATTACACCATACAGTCTCAGCTGCTGTGTTTTGTCATCTGCCTGTAATAAGAAGAACCAATGTAGGGAGCAGTTATACTAGAGAGAAATGTATTTTTCTCCTAAGGAGAAAAGATTGATTAATATCTAGGAATGCAACTATACCGAGTTTGAGCCAGATGTTGATGCCAAGCTCCAAAAAACAAGGAATAGCAAGTGACATGGATCAGTGAGGGAATGGTCAGCACAGCACATCTTTTTTTCTGAAAAATCCTGCATTCAGGAAACGGATTTTGTTTGACTTAGAGAAAAATACAGAAGGATCAGGAGTTTAAAAAAGCAAAATACAGCAAAAACAAGACAACAAGCAAGCTTTCCTCCCCCAATATGATCTCTGCTTCCAAGCATTCAGTCTCTCATATGCCATTAGAGCACGATAGTCCTCTGACTCCATCAGGCTCTGTGTCAATACCCACACACAGAATCTTTCTTCTCTTGGAGGTTCATTTGTCATTTTCCTCAATAAAGTGGGTGGACACCACCACAGATAATTCAGCAGCTGATAGGTGCTATTTTATATTGTGCTATCTTAGGTGTAATGTTTCTCATCAGCAACAGCATTTAAGTCATATATAAATTAGAAAGACTGTTATTAAAATGTTTCTGAAGTTATATCACAATTAATTAATTTCTGATTACAGTTACTGAAGACGTAGGTCTCTTTTTCATTATTGAGTGCTGTCATTTTTCCTGAAATCTGACTGTTATACATGCTAAATCTTAATACATAGTTTATTTATCACTCTTAGGAGATTTTTTTTTTAGTGGGTGGGAGATTGTGTGTGTACTTGCTAATAAAGGTTACTTCGTAAGAGCAAATGAGCACAAAGCCACTCAGAATTTTTGAAGTCTCACAAGATTCAGTTAATTATACTCATGTAGCTTTCTACAAGCCACATATATCTTTTGGTGATAATTATTCAACAAGAATGCAGTAGCTGAATCTGTTTTTAAAAAGGTAAACTGCTTGCTATATTCCTCCAAACAGTGTGGGAAAGGCTGATGCTTATCTCTGGGAAGGAATTTAAATGGTGTTCACATGGGTTCACATGAGTCTAGGGAAGTCTGAAGGAGGGAGATATCGGACATAATGAAATATGTGGTGCAGGTGGAGGGGAGCATGTTGCCAGAGATGGTGCTGAATCTTCTTACAGTAAACCGATGGGTAAGAAGAGCTCAAGAGGGACTGATTTTCAAGGGCAGGGAGCTTACAGTGGTATGAGGTTGTTTTTAAGACTTTTTAAGGGCTGTGCAGCCAGTTCTTTCAGGGCCATAGGGTTTCTCAGGCATAAAGGACAGTAAGTCTGTGGCCCCACAGACACTAGTATATACTTCACAGACCTTCTCTGGACCTTCACCTTCATAAGGTGTCTCATTCAGAGGCTTGTGTTCCTCTGTCTTCATTAATGACAGCAACTACTGTGTCATTGACAAGCAGGCTGAGTTGATTAAAGGGTATGTTTAAAGGTATGATTTCACCTTTAGTTTTGCTATAGCCTTCCTGGGAATGGGGAACAACGCACCTGTCTGTCATTTCCTCTGCTGACAAATTATTCTCCCCCAGGCAGCTTTTTTCCCTTGTCCCTGTCCCCTTTGGGAAAGGAGCTAAGAGAGTCGGCTTTGGCTCATGTCTCTTTGCTGGTACAATGTACTCGCCTTGTTGGCAGCTCAGGTGAGCTGGAAGCAAAAGGATGAGCCAGAGACAGGTTCCTGCTGTCAGACTTGGGGCCACACTGTGAGGCTTTTCTTGCAGCTCCCTCTGTGTAGTTAGGCTGCAGGAGTCACCATCGTTGCTGCCAAGTGTCTGAGTGTTGTATAAAGCATGATATTTGGCAGCTCTCTCACTTTAGACAAAAGGGGATGTCCTGCTTCAAATAGACCCAAGTAAAGGTAAGCACATGGTGATGGTATTGATTCACATCACAGGAAATTCATAAGCTTGTCCTAGAATCAGGCACTTTTTTAGTAGAAAATTACGGTATCTAGTCTGTGTATTATCTCCAGGGACTGAAACAAGTTATTCATTCATTACGTATTTATGAGATTGGTTATTCATCTGCTAATGTGTCTAAGAAGTAAAAATGCCTATTTACTTAGATGAGGTCTTCAGGTATTAAAGCTCCTATTACAGCATACTTTAGTCACACTGAAATTAATGGTCTTACAGGCTCTGCCACTAACATAGAAACAACTGTTTTAACTTCTCCTCTTATTTTGTGTATCATGAGATTCACTGGGGACAAAATTGCACAGAGATTTTCACTGGTTTAAGGCAGCACATGGTTGTTGCAGATTATTTGGTGACATTTCTAATAGACTGCTCTACTGTTCTGTATTTATCCACTTCAGGGCTAATTGTATCAAATAAACATAGTTATTTCCTTCACTTGCTAGAGTATGTTAGAGTCACGGACCTGAAAAGGACCACAAAAAGCCATCTAGACAATTTTCTCATCCTGTGGCAGGCTCATCTTTAACAGAGGTTTGAAAACTTTTTGTTGTTGCACAAACAGTGTGTGTGAAACGAAAAAAATAATTTGTGCAGATCTTAGTGTAAGGTAACGCATACAGAGGGGAACAAATCTCCTGAAGGGAATGTTTGGTCTCTGGCAGTAATAGGAGTCTTCACTGCAAGGGTACTTGCAGCAGCATCTTCAGCTGCATGGAGTGAAACCCTTGAACTCTCTCTCACACCCTCTGCTCACTTAGAGCCCAGCTGCCACAGGCTGAAGTCACCGTCCAGCACTTGTATAGTTCATATATAAATCATATATCTCAACTACACACAAAATATCTCTGAAATATCTTAACTTTACATAAAAGACTGTTCTACATGACCATTTCTGCAGGAACAGTTTGTATTGGCAGCTTACAAATGTCTTATCTGTGTAAAATTCTGCAGTGGGAAGCACTGAGAGCAGTGTTTGGGACACTCCACCCAGGGTGGTAACACATCCAACCTTACAAATTGGATTAGACACCTGTAAGGGGAGACTAATTTCTAGAACTGTCACAAATTCCCACCAGGAGGGCTCCTGTAACATCAGTCAAACACTTGACTGTGAATGATTGGACCGTCACCTAGTTTTGGGCTGGTCCCTGGTCTCAAACCAGTCCCTTCTCTCATCTGTATGGATGACTGACTGGGGAGTTCCTGAGCTAAAGAATGAGTGAAGTGCACTGGGTGTGCATAAACCACAGCCCAGATACTCACCTACACCCCAATTATAAGTATAAAACAAACTTTATTTTCATGACTGTAACTCACTCAAAACTCTTCCCATGCCATACTTCTGCAGTTGTTTTTTTCTGTCTAAGAATAGTGTAACTCAGTCTTTTCCATACTGAGTAACAGTCTTGTTTGTTTGTTTCCAAATCACTTCCCAAATTTATTGACTTTGGTTTTGGTTGCTAAATTATTTTTCAATGTCCTTGCAGTCCTTCATAATGTGCTGTGATCTGCAAACTTGGCAAGCACACTTTCTATTCTGTCATCTACATCGCTAGTGAAAATATTGGGCAATACTGAATATGAGACCCCTGGATAACCCTGCTTATTCCATCCTTTGATTTTGCAGTAAACATAATACTTCATTAACTAATCTGATAAACTTAGTCATGATTTTATCTTTTGTATGAACATTTCATTCATACCTGGCTTTGTCCATGTTACTTGTAAGAATGTTCTATGAGACAGAATCAAAATCTAAGCAGCTACCACTTCTCTTCTAAAAAAGCCTGTTATCATGTTGTAGAAGGAAATTAGATTGGTTTGACAGTACTCTTGGCAAATCCAAGCTGGCTGCTGATCATTGTTTAACCCACATCCATTATCTTCAAAATTGTCTGAAAGAATTAGTAGAAGTTCCTTTTAACAACTCTAATCTTTTAAGTTCTCCCTCATTTTATTACTATAAATGTGTGTAATGATACTACCAAATAATTCCTGATCTGAATTTTAGGCAAACACAGAGCAAAATGTTGGTCACTAGCATTATGTGTTTACTGCCTAAGTAAAAAAATGAAAAAAACAGGCCAGGGAAAGAAAAGGTAACAGTGAAATCTGTGTGAGGTAAATGGTCATCAGTGCTAATGGTCTAGTATAACAAGGAAATGGTGTTCTTCATTTCCACAGTGGACTGGAGTTAAGAACATCATCCTTGACTCCTTCCTTAAAGAAAAGGTGTGAAAGATGAGAAGGGAGCACTCGGAAAGTACTGGTGTAGATCACTTCAATTCAGAGAGATCTTCTCTGTCACTGTGGAGACTGCAGCAGTCTTCATAAATAATTTGCTCCTGGCTTGGTAGATGGGTAAATGACTTCCAGTGGTCCCTTCCATCTCCTTTTCTGTGTTCAGTATTTATAGGCGTCACAGAAAATAAGGATTTTGAGAGGGGATTTGAAGGAGGATAATTGGGTAACTTCAAGTACTTGTGTGAACTTCATCTTAAGTATGAAACAGAGGGTTGGAGAAAGCACAAAGGTGTGTGACTGAATATTCAACAAGTGGGTATATAAGAGAATTTCTATTCCTTTAAGCATTCCATTGTCTGCTCCATTCAAAACTTTAGATGAATGCAGATGCTCCTTCTGGAGGAGTAGTTTGAGGACACTTCTCTAAATAAATTGTTTTAAGATATCACTGAGACTAATAGAATGTGAAGTCTTTAAAATATTTATATTTGAAAAAGTAGGATTTAGTAGTTTGTGGTTGAGGTGATTCCATCTGAAATAAAAATTATTTCTTTTTAAACTGATACCTGTTACTTAACCATTTCTAGCTTTGCAGGTATATTGCATAAGATTAATTTACTTCTGTCTGAACGGAGGTACTTTACAACTTAACAACCACAGCTAGTGATTCAAAAAGTGCTCCATAGAGTTAGAGCTTCAGAAAATGTGGCTGACTGAGCCTGTCCTTAGCAGTTAGAGGCACACTCTTTCAGATTTAGTTTTGTACTCATTATTCTGTTCCTTCTCTTGGTGGCATCTGTCCCCCTAACATTGAAGGTACTGCCTGCCCTATGAGAACATGTCAGTTTTCCCTTTATATGCCTTTGCAGAGGCTGTTTGCCCTCCCTCCCTCCCCCCACCCCACCCCTCTTGTCTGAGCAGAAGAGGAGGGCAGGAGGTATAATAGTGCAATGGTATCTTAACACTTGAACAAAAGAGGGTCATCCAGATACAAGCCTTGGTACTACTGAATATGAAACCTCAACCACTTCCCTGGGCAGCCCATTCCAATGCTTTATGACCCTGTCAGTGTAAAAAATTTTCCTAATATCCAATCTGAACCTCCCCTGGCGCAACTTGAGGCCATTTCCTCTTGTCCTGTTGCCTGTGACTTGGGAGAGGAGATGAAACGCTGCCTCTCTACAACCTATTCTCCAAAAAGAGAATAATAAAACAATACGTACAATAAGGCAATAACAAGAGAATAAGACAATTGTCCAATATGACGATAAAGTATGGACTCAATACTTTAGAAACAAGGTACAGCAGAGAAAAAGTTAAATGTTTAAAATGTTCTGTGGAAAGAAGAGTGAATTTTGATTCTCTGGTTTGGTTTATCTTCCTGAACAATTTACTCTGATAGCTGGAGATTTATTGATCGAATCTGCATCATTCAAAGAAGCAAATTAGTGCTTTGCTGTCAGATTCTGTAATAAAGTTCCATGCTGTGATTTGGTCTGTTTCAGCAAGAAAGCATCTTTTTTTACTGTCTTGTCTTATTTGTTTTATTCCTGATGCACAGCAGTAGCATACCCTCCCTGTTTACAGCCATGCTTCAACACATTCATTGCTCAAATGATAGAAAAAGATCAATGATAAGCGACATGCATGTTTTGTTTCTGTTGTGTATAAAAAAGAACCTCTGAATTTTCATTTCTGACAGCCAGATTTGATCATTAGTTTAAATCCCTGGAAACGTCAGTTAGTGACTAGGAGTTGTGTGGGTGAGTGGAGGACCAGAGCTCTGGATTTCAAAACATGTGCAGGTCCTGATTCTGCACTCAGCTAGACTAGTATGGCACCAGGTAATTATGGGCTTCAGCAGGGAATCCTCGGTAGAAAATGTGTTCCTTGGTGGAGAGGTAAGCCCAGCGTTTATAGCTCTTTTGAAATAAATGGAGTTACATTGGTATCAAATCACTGTATTAGCCAGCTAAAACCACCTTTGTGAATAATATTAAAAGGCACTGTGGTTTTATTTGCCAGCAATGGTGCTTATTTTCGAATCCAGCTTGGTATAGATGCATTTCTCATCATTCTTTCTTGATCTTGTAAATATAACAAAACTAAACAGATTGAACTCTTACTATAGTCAATACATATCTTGATCCAATGATCAATGCCATTAGTATTAATTTCTCTTTGTATTCCGCATCCCTAAAATGTAATCTTTATGAAAAAATAACATCTACCTTGAGGAAGGCAGGGGTGTTATGGGTTCTTCAAATGTTTGTTATGAAAGAAAAAAATATATTGGAGTGAATGAAGTGAATTTATTACAATAAAATAGAGACCCATCTTACACATTATGTCAAGTTGACTTGGATTTGTTTCTCATTGGTCCAACCAAAACTATGGCGTATACTATACATAAGAAAATTCATACAGTGAGAGATAGTCCTTGTCACAGAACATGAACATTTTAAATTGGCAGGTTTTAAAGCAAGGATCATTTCAGCTGAAGCACCATTTGAGAATATAGCCTATACCTACTAGGAAAATCAATACTCAGAATTGTTGAAAAACTATTATTTTCCCACATTTCTTTTTAATGCTTAGAAATCTTTGGAAGATTTTATACTTTCCTCAGGAAAGAAAGTCCCTTGGTGTTCAGAAAGCTGCTTCAGTAAATAGTGGGGAGGCTGGGAGCACCATTTGATCCACACCCCATGTACAACTGGGCAGATGCTGTGGAGGCTGCCCCAGATTGTCCTGCCAGTGGACACAGGCCACCCTGTGGAAAGGCAGAGCAGCTCCCAGGCTACGTGCCAGTTGAGTTGCTCGGGTTCTGTAAGTGGACAGCTCATAAAATGCTAGTAACCTCTCTCATGTTTGTTTTCTCAACTTGTTTTACAAAATATGCAGACCACCAAAGTTTAGCAAGGTGGGAGCCCAGAACTGGATTCTTTTTTACTTGTGTTACATCACTAGCAAGGGAACAACCAATGTAGCTCTGAGATTAATGGCCTTAAGGTTATTTATACCAATTGAGGATGTGACCCAGTGTGTCCAGATATGTCCTGACCATGCAGTTCAAAATCTCTTGTGTTTAACTGCTCACTTTTTCAGTTCTTGACTCTCTCACTTCAATGTATCACTTCAATACTCTCTGCTTTATGGGTCACCAGGAATTTTTTCATGTTTGCAGAGAAGGATGTTGGTTCCTGCCTCTGCTATGGGACAGTATCCATAAAGGATATTCATAATACTCTGTTATTAGCATCAGAAGTACCAGTGCATGAGCAGCAGGAAAAGAGAAGCTGGTACAATAGCAGAGAGAGAGGCTAACAGTTTATACTAGCTCTAGTGGTATCAACTATGTTAATGCCAAACAAAGAAGATATATTCTCTGCTATTGAAGTGTTTTTGGTTAGGAACTTCATTCCCAAGATAAAATAATAAAACATTTCCATTTCAAGTGAGACTCTGAAAAGTGGCCAAAAGCAAAACTACTCACCCTTGCTTGTGTTCATTTCTCACTTTGAGCTTGCCAGCAAGTGGCTAGGAAGAAAGCATGCAAAGCTTCACTGTAAACATAGAATAAAATACTGGGGTGGGAAAGCTGGTCAGTATCCAAAAATCATAGCAATCTCCTAGTGCAGGTGGCCTCAGATAAGTTTGGGAGGTTGGATCTAGGAAATTCAAACAGTAGGAAAAAAAAAGAAGCAGCAGCCTTCTTTCTGTTGAATATCCCACCAAGAGACTGACTGGGGGAAACTCTACGATGTTTTCTCTAGACCTTTATTTTTATCATTTTTATGTTCTTAGCTCTGAATGTGCAAAGAGCAAGCAAGAATATAGGATAGAGTTTTTTTCTATGCACACTCATGCAAAGGGAGACTGCATGGTTTCAGCCTGATTCACATTTTTTGTATCAACAACTAGGTTTCAGTTCACGGAAGATTCTTCTTGCAGTTTGATTTTTTTCTTTTGGTTCTGCTCATCTAATTATAAAACTGCATTTCAGAATTACCTTTTTACAACTAATATTGCAGGAATTAACTTTCATTTGATGTATGGTATCTATAAAACGCTACTTCTTCAGCTTAGTACCCAGTACTTGAAATTGAGCATTGTGAACCTGAATAATTCACACATATCCTAACATGCAGAAAACTGTACATGTGCAGTTGTACAAATAAATAAAATAAGCTCACTCAACAGGCGGAGTGTGAGTCAACAAAACAAACCAAAACACTATAATAAACCAAAACCAAAGTAAACCATGGTGATGCAGTTCTTTACTGTGAGGGTGGTGAGGCACTGGAACAGGTTGCCCAGAGAAGCTGTGGATGCTCCATCCCTGGAGGTGTTCAAGGCCAGGCTGGATGGGGCTTTGAGCAACCTGCTCTAGTGGGAGGTGTCCCTGCCCATGGCAGGGGGGTTGGAACTAGATGATATTTAAGGTCGCTTCCAACTCTAGCCATTTTATTGTTCTGTTCTATGATTCTATGATTCAAAAGACAGTTGTCCCAAGTTCTCTGAGTAACTGAAAATAATTGAACTTATGGTACCTTTCTGCTTTCTATTTATCTTAAAAGACCAAAGAAGAATTACTTTTCTCTTCAAACGTGACCTAAAATAGACCATGACATTGCACATGGAATGCTTGCATATATCTTCAGGATGGCTAATAATGTTATTACCTGGTTACTGGAAAACTGAAGCTCTTTGCTTTTATTCATGCTCCATAGATGTGGTTTCTTCCATGTAGTTAAAATTAGATGTTTTCATCTCTTCCAAGTGGCATCTTTCTGTTTGTTCCCAGCCTTCCTAATCGACGGCATGTTGGCCACAGAAAATGTTTTAGAAGTAGGTATTTGCAATTTGTATTCTCTTAAAGAATACTCTTGCTTATGAGCATGAACTCATGCAAATAAAAAAGATTGTAACTACTTTAACGAAATTTAGCATTTTATTTAAATTAATATCTTTTAATAATTTTTGCAATTATGCTGCTCAACTATAACACAGTGTTCTATGTGCAGACACATGCAGGTATCTGGTCATTTTCCCTGACCTTCAGATTTCTCCTTTTATATCTCCATTAAGTGCCAGTTTGTTACTAAAGCATACTTTGCAATTAAAAATTAATTGCTTAAAAAGAAAAGGCAGCTTCCTGCCTAGTTCTTAATTAATCTTTATTTAAGACACTTAAATATTTATAATGACTTACTTCTCTTTTCATTATAAATACTGTAGTGATTCAAATAACTTTTATGTTTCAAAAGAGTTTTCACTTTTACTGCAATGGATACTCATTAAAAAAATTCCGCATCCCTCTCAGAGCATAGACTGTGATGCTATTGTACCTGTAAGTACCAAGAGGTCAGATTGGTGCAGAAAGGGTCAGATTTCCCTTAGGCCTTATGGTCCCTCCTTGAAAAGTGAAAGAAAGCGCAGGTAAACTACTACTGTGCCTGCTAGACGTAAGCAAGGCCCTACTAACTTCAGTTTATGCAAACTGCACAGCTAAGGGGACAAAGAAATGTTTGATCTACAGGCTTTGCCTTCTGCCTGCACCAGAGCAGCACACTGCTCTCCTGAAGGACAGCAGCAGTGAGCGCCAGTGGGTTTATGCTGCACCAAGGCATCGCATTTCCTGGCTCTTCACTGTCCAGTGTCTGCACTGAGGGTTGGGTTGTCCTTCAGCCCCTGACCCACCAGTTGCCTATACTGTGAACCCCTTGGCTCAGCACCCAAGATAAATTTTAGACTTTCTGAACTCAATTTAGAGTTTCAGCTTTCTCAACTCTCAAATCTGCTGTGCTTATCTGGCAGATTTTCCCAGGAGTGCCTGGGCTTGAAATCATCAACTGAGCCCTTTCCAGTATGCAACCTTTCAATTCCCCCAACTATTCAGTAATTTTGGTGATGACCTGGCTGATGGAATAGACTGTGCTTCCTTACCTTATAAACAAACCTGCCCTGGAGCTGGACGGCAGAAGTTGGCCAGCTGCAATTCCACGGTTTGCTGTCTTTGACCTTTCCTTCTGTAGAGCCGTTTTTCTGTCTACCACTTTTTCTTTATTTGTCTGTTTTATCTTTAGAGGAGATAGAGACAGCTGTGGAAGGCAAGGTAATCATAATTTCTGAGAGGAATCCCATTTTTGTATATTAACACCAAATAACTTTGCTGTGGAAAGGTGGGATACAGGTGGGAAGGGAGGGGTTTAAGCTTGCGCTCAGGGACTTCCAAGCCATGTGGGATTGTGCATCACATATTCTGTGGAAGATCACAACTGGTGATCAGACAGGGCCCGCTGATCTTTGCATAAGAAGGTCATCATCTGTAAGCAACGGAAACAACCATGACTTTCCTTTTGGTATAAGGTAAAGTGGACTTCTACATGGAAGTTAATTTGTGGAAACACCACTGTGCTTCTGCATGGCCAAATTGCTTACAACAATAGGATACACCACAGTGTTCCGGGAAACACAGCAGGTAAAATTGCTAAGCAGATATGAGAAAACTGAAATCTAAATTGCAGTGCAAGCAAATGACCTGCTGCTATAAACTGTACCCTTACAGATTTGCTTACTGATTGCAATATGCTATTTATTGTGTGTATAAGATGTAGATTGATCAAAATTATTTGTTTCCATTTATATCTTGTTGGAAAACTATGGGAGACCACGGTTTGAGTGAAGTAGATTACTGCCAATCATCCCCATATGTGGAATCAGGAAATTGAATAAGAATTATTCTTGTAGTTTTCGGCTAAGTTATTTAACTAAAACCATAGCTGAAAAGGTGGGATTTTTCACACTGTCTAACTGGAAATACTTAATGTAGCCAGAGATCAATATTGATGCCTGAATGGCTGAAATGACATTTTAAGTATTGCAGCGCTGAGTGAGGATAACATGACAGTATAATTGGTAATACGTGATATGAATCAGGGATGTCAGCTGACCATATTAAGTGTAATCTTGCTCATCTTAATCATGTGAATGGTTTCAAGGATGTCCCTGAATGAGATTCTTTTCTAATGTAAGGCCATTGATTTCATATAAAAGTGAAATGGGATTGTGCTCAGATTCTTATAATATGGCATGTATCCTTTCATTCTAGACCTAGAATGAAAATAGTTGATTAAATTGGTACTATGTTAACAATTTTTCTCCCTAGTATACTTATATCTCCTGTACAGTTAGTTCTCTGGGCAAATTGTTATGTTTGTGTTATGATTGTTCTGTTTCTCTTTGCTGGAGAGTAGTACTTTAATGGGTATCATTTTTGTGATGTAAGCAATAACTTTCAGCAATTCACAGCAAGGCTTTTCTTCTTGGTTGCCTTCTTATAGCATCACTATTTCATTGGCCTTAGATAATTCCAGAGGTTATTCTTAGAGAATTCCTGCAGTTTAGCAGGTAATGCAATACCATGAAAGTTAAGTAAACCTCACCCATGGGACATGGGACAAGTTATGTCATTTCCCTGCCCTTACCTTTAGAGATACGTCATCTCTGTAGGTCTGTCTGCAGTGATGGAACTTGCATAGCATCTAGGACAGCTGACATGAAATTCTATTTCTAGTTCTACCACTTTAATTACAAAGTCTGAGGCAGGTGGCTCAGCATCTTTGTACAGTCTGCAAAGTACTGCTTCTCAGCTGGCAAAGGACTCTGATACCTACTGTGGAAGAGAATGGTATCTCTGGAAGTGCTTAACATTTCTACTGAGCAATGTAGCACAATGAACGTACTAGTATTTTCTAAGTTGAGATGGTATTAACTAGACGTGGTCTCTGAGATTCCTTGTTTGTTACTGGTCAGTGAGTACTGCAGAAAGGTTATCTCCTACAGGGTGTGTCAGTGAAACAACCCCTATTCTTTGTTATCTGCACAGATTTCCCTAGCTGTCAGTCCAAGCTTGTCAAACGAGGATACTATGCTGGCCACCACACTCTTTTTTCTCCATCCTCCCCAAAGCAATGCTTACTGAACTGTGTAATGTTTTTCACCTATATCTTTGGGTTGCACGTGTCCTTATGAAACTAAGGTGAAGCAATTAAAAAAATTTAAACATGAACCTTGCTTCCTGACACACCAAGATAATCTTCAATAAAAAATCAGCTTGCTCCTGAATGAGGTAGCGCGGTGTCTGCTGCCTGTGCTTACTCATGTGCTTTTGGAGTATTGTTCAAAGTAGAGGAACAACACATCACAAGCAGGCAGATTTCTCTAGCACAGCAGCCATGAAATATACCAGTGTTTTATGGATGGTTGGGACCGACTGAACAATCATTATCAAATTAAGGAGGAGACAGCTGGGGGGACTTGAAATCTTTTCCTCTCTTGTCATAGATATGGTGGTATTGCCTGTCTCGCTAAATGAAATAACAATAGGGAAGCCTCAGGGCATATTGTCTGCTTCCCCTCTCTTGGGTAGTCTGCTATTTTTCCTTCTCGCATATTAGAGGAGGCTGATCCCTTGTAATGCAATGTCAAAGGCCTTTGGGACTTAAAAAATGTTGTGTTTGTGGTTTTCGGAAGGGCAGAGAAAAAGCATTGACCCTACCAGATGTGATATTTTCGGGTGGCACAGAGGTTTTAAGGAAAATGAGAAAAAAGAATGCACTTGGGTTGACCAAGCTTAAAGAAAATGAAATCATTCCAGGTGGTTGTCGAAAATTACAGCAAATATAATTCTACTTGGTTGCCCCCATAGCTCTTTCGCTCAGAACTCCTTCAGTAATATGGTAACCTTTGCATTACAGATTACATGTTGATCACAGCAAACTTGTTTTCTAATAGATTAAACTGATTGATTGCTACTATAACAATTAAAGAAAAATCTGTTAGATCCAAACAGCTGTTTAGTTTGATGACATTTCAATTCCTTTTATGAGTAATTGAGAAATATTTACTTACGAGTGTGAGGAAGCACTTTGCTTTGGTGAATATTTTGTACTCGCATGCAAACAACAATATGCAGGTGCAAACTAACATGGTAGCTATTTGCTGTTTATTATTCAGTCACTCCTTATTTACCTGTGTCATTTTGGAAGGTTGTTTTCATCTCTTCAGTAAGCAGAAACATTATCGTTACTATGAGATGGCCACTCGTGAACAATATTATTCTTCCTGCACCAGAAGATACATAAAGCAGAAGTCAAAACAGTTACTAACAATGCATAGCCAATAGCAAACAGCTGACAAACAACCCACACACTAAAAATGCTTTGTCCTAATAGTAATTGAGTTACAATTACTATTATATGAATTAACAAATGCATTGGCAGAAATCTGCTCATTAAAAATTTGCAAGTGGGAAATAGGGTTGGATAATGCATTTACAAACTAGCTACAATGGATGTAGTAGGAAAGTAAGGCTGCATCCTCACGCTCCCTGGGAACAGAATCATTCCTTGTCTATACAAGGATAGCTCAGGGCAGTTCAGATTAAGTGAACTGAAGGTGTGAAATACCTGCTCAGGTGTCTGAAGCACATCCTCATCCTGTGATGTAGGTGCTCCCTCTGTTGTTTCTCACTCATCTTTTCTCCCTCCTCCCCTCCCTGTGTGGCATTCTCTGTCCTTTCTTAAATACGTTTCCCAGAGATGCCACCAGCTTAACTCCTCACAGAGGCCATGCTTGCAGCCCCCCTGCTGCCACCACTGTGACACCTACAGGCAATGCAAAAAATTAAGCTAAAAAAAAAATATTGGTGTTTTAACTAATTCCTATTAATTTCATTACTTTTTTCCCATTGAAAAATAAGGCCAGGACTATACATGGAGCTGCCAGCATACCAGCGTTATCTGAGGTTTGCTTATTGCAGTGCTGCTGGGCTAGGGGAAGGTTTAATGTTGATTCTAGTACCAGAGGGCAAAACCCTGCAGGCACACTACAGTTCATATCAATTTTAGGCCTGGTAAAAACTACAACAAAAGCTAGGTTTTTTGCCAAGGTTAAGTGTAGATGGGTGGGTGAGACAAACGTGGGGGAAACTAGCACATCCAGTAGATTAAGCCAGAGTTTGGAGGTGCCCTTGAGCTGCTTCATTGCCTCTGCAGGGCTTCCAGTTGACTTGGGATATTTTCTACACTGCAAAGTTTAATTCTCTGTATGTGCTCTGGGAGACAAAGCAGTAAACTGTTATAAAAGTGATTGAGCCAGCAGGTCTATTGTGGTCACACCCACAGCAGGAGTGCTTTCCTGATCGACTCAGAAATATGGGTGTACTCTGCTCCACAAGCAAAGCATTCCTCAGGCTCCAGCTGCACCAGTAGTCCCACCTCATGCCATTGCCATGGTAGTAAAATTGTCCTGGAAAGGTGTTTGTTGTTTCCTGTTCCCCAGGAAAAAAAAAAAATAAAATAAATAAAATACCAAACCACATGTTTTTACTAGGGAACTTGTCAGCTAGTCATGGACTTGGATACCTTGCCCTAGACCAACACAACTCTGCCAGCTGAAATAGCAGTGTAAATGCAGTAACATCCTGGGGCTTGTGGCAGTTTGCTTCTGTGCCCCTGGAACGTATGTTTCTGATTTGTATGGTTACCCGGAACGGTAACCCTTATTGAGTGGACAGGCATTGGGGTAAGTACATGCCTGCATGAGAAGGTCTTTTGGCTTGGCCAGAATAATGATTTCATGTTAATTTAAGTAAACTGTTGAAGAAAGTTACACAGACACGCTTATTTGGATGCAAACCTCATTTGTTTCCCATGAGTTTTGAATGGCTGCTATTTCTCTGTATAGAGTATGAATTTCACAAGTAATCGCCGTTCCAGGGTGGGTACTTAGAATTAGCTTTTTCTGCGGTATTTCTTCAGCTTAGTTTCCCTTTTTTGGGCAAGGCTTTTAGGAATTGGCTTAAATTTAGTCTAAATATATGATTTCAGATTGATATAAACATATCTGCCAAGGGGCTTACATACTACTGTAAGTTCAAATAGTGCAGCCAACTCAGGCAGGCAGGGTTTCCTAAGGAGGCTCAGGTTTGGCATCCAACTGCTACTGCAGATTAAAGGGACTGATAAAGAAAACTTTCATTTTATGGTAATAAGTAATGACACTGTCTTTTTTTTCACTCAAAAAAAGAAGAAAATGGCCTTTATTGTGTAGTTAGTCATCTTCATCTTAACCGTTTAATCTAACTTATGATGGAGAAATAGAGATTTCCAGACAAATGCATAGACATAGATATGTGGAACTGTCACTTTCCATTTATTGTGGTGATAAAATACAATTATTTTTAGTGAATAAGCAAGGTTGCTTCAACTCTTTATCTGTCTTGTGATCCTCTGATGCAGTTTCATAAAAGACTTCACCCTGCTCGCTGTCACACTACAAGTGAAGGGTTTGCCAGTTCCACCACATGATGGCTGATGCTTCCTGTGAGATAAGAGGCTGTTGCTTTTGTAACACTATGATGAAAATATTCTGACTAGCTTTGGCTGACTAGATCTCTGGGTGTGCAGGAAGCACCAAAGCAGTGAGGCACGTGTGCCCAGAGTCTTGGTTGCCCAGATCACTAACCTTGGTTGCTATCACTATTCCCTCCTGCTGCCTGGCCATGTTATTTTTCAGCAAAAAACAGCATATGAGAGGTGTAGCTTGGTGTGATCCCAGTCGCTGGGAAATTAACCAGGACTTGAGCCTGAGAAGGATTTTCCTCCAGAACTTTTCTTTTTATAGTGGTTACTCAATGTCTGTTCAGGACGAAAAAGGTTTGCGTGGCTTTCTAAAATGTATCATATCCTGAAAGCTGAGTATGTCATGCTGGCTAAAGCTAACTTTGTACTTTGGCCACTGTTGTAGATAGGATACTGGCTTAGGTAGATAGATCTTCTGTGTGACCTTGTATAGCCATTCTTATTTACTCATTTACATAAGGTACTAAAAGACAGAAAGATTATCACAGGTCTGTTCAGAGTATTATTATAATTATATTCTATATATTATTGTATATTTAATATATAAAATATATAATAACATAATTACATATGATAGATTAAGATATAATATGTAAATTATATATAACAGTATAAATAATATATAATAAAAATGTAATACTATGTATTATATATATAGTATTATTATAACTACATTGTATACAATTATATTCATTTTTTATTTCCAAAACTATGGATGGTCTTGTAAGGTGTTCAAAACCAAAACTATTTATTTATTCTAATCGCCCCAGGATGTGAAGCTGCACAGTGGGACCAGGGAAACTAGGAATTTTCTGCCCTCAAAAACTTCCTTGTGCACTAGCTGGAGGCACAGTATGCTCTCTAACATTGATTGGCATGTTGTGAGAGATCACCAAGAATGCAATAAAAGAACAAAATTAATGAGGACATTGTGACAGCTGTATTTAAATCAGACCAAAGGATCACTTCCCTTAGTATTATACCACAGCATTCCATAACATTTTGTAAGCTGAAGGCTTATTTTGTGCATCTTTGTGTAAAATATAGTGGTCAATGTTTCTTTTATAACTGCAGAGAATCTCTCTTTGAAGCCCACACAGGTATGTGTCATCCACAACAACCTGTGGCAATGAGTCCCACCATTTAATTATGATCTTTATGAAAAGCATCCTTTCTTGGGTTTCATGCTTTAAACTTGCTAAATGCTTATTTTATTGGGACTGATTCCTGTGCTATGAAATACAATGGAAAAACATTCTTTATTCATTTTCTCAGTACTGTTCGTGGCTTTCTGGGGCTCTGTCACAGTCCTTTCCCTCATTTGTCCCTTTTCCAATATGAAAATCCTTAAGCCTTTTTTTTTTTCTCTCCTAGTACGGAAGCCATTGCATACCTTTGATCATCCTGTCACCCTTTTCTTTATCCTTCTGTTGCTATCCTCTCATTTTTTATATGAGATGACTGGAACTATATTCAATATTCAAAATGTTAGGTAGGCAATGGATTTTTATGGCAGCATTATTGCATTTCCTTCTGCTTTTTTTCTGTTCTTTTCCTAATATTTCCTAATATACCATTTTCTTTTTTTGACAGCTGATGAGGATTTAGATGACATTTTCATAAAGCTGTTTCCAAGCTCTTTTTTCCAACTAGCAGTTAATTTCACTGTGTGTTTATAGATTTCCCAGCGTGCAGGCATGAGACCTTAGTTATTTAGCCATGAAAACACAGCTAAATTACAAGAGTGTTTTAGGTTGTAAACAGGAGATTGTTGGTAGAATTTAATATTCACTCAGTTCTACTCATAATTTATATTGTTCCAGGTTTTGATATACCAGGGATTTCTCATAAGAAGTATGTGAGGCAGTGTGAATATTTCCCATGGGCCCTATCTTTTTAGTGGGTTCTTGATTATTTTAACTCAACATTAATTCTATCAAGAACCTCATTCAGGAAAGAGTTCATTCAGTGACTTTTATCTGATAGGGTTTTGCTAACTTTGCCACTGTAAGGCATATCCAGACCAAAACCAAGGGAATCCAAGAAAATGGGTAATACTTTGCTGTACTGACTCGGTGGAGACTTCATCCCATAGTCTTCAATATCAGATAGAGATGCACAGCCCTTCAATTTCTTTCATAGCTGAAATGTGTTATTACTATCACAGTGGTTGCTAAAATGGAGTTCTGGAGCTTAATGAAATCTGGAATTAAATAAATCACCTCAGGATTCTTAAAACCTAGCTGTGAAAGATCTTTAAATAGTTGTTTCTAAAAGAAGTGCTGATAGAATAAATACATTACTGCGAGTCAATCAGTCTCATCTCTGACTTTAAAACAGTTGCTGTGTTATATTTAAAGATCATTGTCAAAAATTCCTTAATGGGCTAAAAAGACCTCACTATCATATCACAAGGAGAGCTCATTTTTAAATGAGGTTTTTCAGCACTCTCCTTTCATGAAGTATAAGTCATTTGACTTTTTGCTTGTTAATGTAAGCTCTTGTTTTCAAATTTACTCAAGTACAGAAGCTAGAGATGCATTAAGATTTTCTGTTAACACAGTTTTCTTTGAGAAGGAGTTCTGTTCCTTACTGATTTTATTTATTCCTATGCATTATAGGCAGAGTTTTCTTTGTAAGGCTTTTTTTCCCATTCCAGTCTCAGTCCTGCTGGTCTTAGAGAGATCCATGGTGGAAACATTACTTTATAGCTGTGGTGGGTTGACCTTGGCGAGCAGCCTTATGCTTGCTCACTTCGCCTTCTCAGCAGAACAGGGGGAATAAATACATAAGAGAATCTTATGGGTTGAGATAATGACAAGGATATAACTCACCAGTTACCTCCATGGGCAAAAACCCAGATGACTTGGGAAAAATAATTTAAATTATTGCCAATTAAAAATAGAGTAGGATAGTGAGAAACAAAGACAACACTAAAAACACCTTCCCCCTACCCCTTCTTTTTCTCAGGATCAACTTCACTTCTACATTTCCAGCTCCTCTACCTCCTCCTCCCACAGTCTGCATAGATGGAAGAACTGGTCATCTCCCAGTCTTTCAGTTTCATTTTGATTTAGAGAGCTGAGATGTCTCCTTGACTCAGTCAGCTGTGCTGTCCATTAAGGGCAACTGGAAATTACAAAACTGGAATTGAAATGCGGAGTAACATTTTCAGTAAAAAGGAACATCCTCAGCTATTAGATCACCAGTGAGTCCAAATACATGAACTAGTCCAAAAGACAGCTAACAAACTCTAGTCAATTGTTTGAAAGATGTGATTTTATATGCCTGCTTTGGAAAGTCATTTACTCCAGCATATTGGTTTGTTAAACCAGAAGGAGACAGACCTCTTTCATTTTCACTGTTCTCTACAACTGGAACATCTTAGAAATGTAGGTATGCAAGAGAATAAATTAAATAATTACTCTTCTCATTGTTCTGATTCCCTGTGCACTCCGGGAAGCCTGACCTGAGCAGTTTGGCTTGGAAAAGCCCATAAACTCTCTGCAGATTTAGTGGTAGAATAAAAAAATGTTTTATGAATAAATAACCCCATTAAATGGGAGATAAAGTTATTTTGGACAAGTTTTGGTTTAGTATTTGTTAGGTGATATAATTACTAAATCCTTGTTTATTCTTTTTTTCAGAGCATACTCAACACCTTTAGATATCTTCCTTGAGACCACGGAGTGACTGTATTACCTGCTCAACGACAGGAGTTTTTTAAATATCACTGGTCTTCTGACAAGTAAGTTTTTCATTCTCAGTTGTGTTTTCTCCCCTGTATTCCTGGCTTGTATTTTATCCTTGTATTGATTCTATGGACTATGGTATTCCTTTTCTGGTCCAAGTGAATACAAGTGCAAATTGAATAGTATGAGAAAGTGACCTTAATCAGTTTCAGCTAAAATGAAATCTATCAACATTACAGATATAACCGAGGTTAAGTACTACCCTACCTGATTATTACAGCTTGTAATGCCAGTGGGACTCCAGTAGTCATATCTCTGGAATTTTTGAGGCTTTTTCCTGGTAGAGGTTAACTGGTTAAAACTTATTTATTGTCACTAGAATTGTGTGGCATCAGGATCAGGAAATGCTTATCCATTTGCAGTTAGGCTCTTCTTTTACTTCTTGAGAGCCTCCAGACATTCATAGGAAATGTGACCCTAATATTTGCCAGGATTCACGTGGATACAAAAATGGTCTTCATACACCTCCTTTGCCCTTTTATTCTCCTGTGGTCCCTCTGCCTGTCTTAGTCTTTGAAAGGTTGAACTGTTTAGTCTCAGACTTATACTATGTCAGGAGTTTTCTGACACTGCATCTAAATCAGTGCTTTTCAGGCATTTTGGCCATAGCCATTTTGTACATAGCCAAACTTTTGGGTCTTATTTGGGGTCTGAAAGGAACACAGGGTCTGAATCCATCGCTTGTTACTATACGATCTCTTTTCTAATTATCTACACTTCTCTGTGGTTCGTTTTCCTATCTGGACCATAACGTGTCAGAGATGTGTATAACAATACAAGCTTCCATATCTACTTAATTGACCATTCAATTGAATTTCACGAAGAGGTAAGACAGACAAGAGCCAACAGCTTTAATTCTTCTTGGATTTGTCTCTAAGATGCAATTCTGAAGCTCGGTCCTCTTTACCATGAAAAGCAGACCATAAGGAAGCTGAAAGTGTTTGACACAATGAATTCAAGCCTAATAACTCAATTATGCTACCTCTGTGGCATTAAGCATATCAGGACTGTGCACAAACCTGATTTATCACTTAATCAACCCAGGAAATAAATAATAAATAGTGAGTCAATCTGAATGGAGAAAAGGGAGGGTTTCATTTTGAGGTGGAGGTGGAGGGTGGGAAAGAGGGTCTGTTTGGGTTTAGGTAGATTAACCAATTTTAATTGACAGCATTTTATTTTGAGGCAGATGTTATAAAAGCAAAGGAGAAGGATAGGCAGGGTCAGAGCATAGGCAGAAGTAGTGGGTATAGAATTATAGTCACAGGGTCAATTTCCTCTTCTGGTAAGTAATATTGGAACCCAAATCCCTCACCTCTGCTTACGGTACCTTTCAGCTACTTTGGTTCTACGATATTCCCAGGCAAATTACAAGAGTTTACTTCAATCTGTTCAGTGTTCTGATAAAAAATTAACCCTACACCCTGTCAATAGAGCACATGCTAAACTAACACATTCACAGAAATTACTTGGCATAAGGTGTTGTAATTGAGGGCAGGTGCTTGTAGTGGGTTTCAACAGGGTTCACAATTAGACATACATTTTCAGCATTTTTGAGACAACCTGGAAGCTGACAAAATATACTGTCAATGAAATTTGCAAATGATACAAATAGTCCAGGCCACTTGCTATAAGAAGCAACCTGGGTTGCTTGGTAACCTCAATCCATCTGTATAGAGCAAAATACTGAATTTAAGGCTGAAGAATACTAGCTTCATTGAAAGAGGAATTGTGTTCTAAGGAGTCCTAACCTTTGAGGGAAATATTTCAGGAATCACATCAGATCAGTGACTCCAGTGAGAAAATTGATTACATAGAACAGGGTTGTTGCTTTGGTCATGAGTCTGGCTTCAGTGAGACTGATGTTAGAAGGCTGTGTTTTGGTGCCCGTGCTTTAAGAAAGGGTGCTGAACAAACTGGAGAGGGTCAGAGAAATCATTAGCACACTGAAGAAGATGTCTGCAACAGATTTGAAGAGCTCAGTCTGCTTTGGCTTTTTAAAAAGAAGCTGAAAGCCCAGTTGATAGCATTACCAGGGGAAAAAACAAGCAAGGAACATAATTGAAATCATCACTCTGTCTTTCTTTCATGTGTTTACTTTTTAATTAGTTTCCTGCAAAACCGTGGGTTTTTCTCAGTTGGTATTATTAAAGTATTTTGGTTTTCTGTCACAGTGTAGCAGTAAATATTATGGTGGGTCACCTTACTTATTTTATAATCTAAACTGGGAAGTACATTATTATCCAAATAAGAGTCAATGATTTCCTTTAACATCATATTCTTCTTGCTTGCAGTAGTGTGGACTGGCAGCATAGTTCCCATGTTCAAAGTGGTGATAAAGAAAGGTTCTTGGTCACTATAATCAGTCCTGTTCCACTGTTGCAAGAATATCGGACACCAGATTACTATGACTGCTACTTAGTTTACATTAGGTGCTTGTGTTTGTGAAAGTGAAGCTGTATTAAGTTGCATTTAGGAAATTATATAAAAGCTCCTGATGTATTTATTCAGATTCACATTTACTACATTTATTTTTTTTTATTTATTACTTATATTAAGCTGATTTATTAGTCAAATTAACCATTCTTTATACTGAGTAAACAGAACTGTGTGTTTCTGTTTACTGTGTCCTGCAAGATTTTAGAATTATCAAATTTCAGCCTCTGCCATGGAGCTTTTATCTACAGTAGAAAGTAAGATTTTCTGCCTTTATCAGCTCTCAAGAGATAGCTTTGCATGAACTAGATATTGAACAGAGATAACCTGAATAAAGTGAAGAAAATACCTTCTCTGCACCTGCAGAGGAAGCTACAGCCATCAAACTTAGACTGAACACTTCATCAGAGCCCATTCTCCCAGTCTCTCAGGCTTTCCAAACTGAGTGGTTTGATGGGCAGCAAACCTTTACCAACAAATATGTAATATTTGAATACTGCATGTTATTTAATGTAAATCAAGTTATGGAATTTAAGAAGTTTGGCAGTACATTGTTAGAATTTCATATTTAATTTTAAATGATCCTATTTTTAAATAAAATTATATATTTAATCTGAAAACAATATATTTAGTTAATAAAACGGTTTGAGCAAAATCCGTTCTTGTATTAAAAAATAATGCATTAATTTGTATCCCGGCTGCCTGCAGGACAATGGAAAACAAAGCAATGTTAAACAGAATTCTTATCACAAAGAAAACAAGTCTTTTTTCTCATTTAGGGAATTTCAGAACCATATTATATGGACACTGAGACGTAAGGGGGACATACTTTTTTTTATTATTGTTTCAGTTCTTAAAGACAAGGTAGCATCTGGGCAAGTATATTTGAGTTCTCTTTGGTAGTGTTGTTGATAAAGGGCTAATTGAAAGCTAACCTTGAAAATGTATAGAACTTCATCTTCTATGTGTATAATCCCACGTATACCATTATCAGAATTCAATATTTTCCTAGAAATAGAAGTTACACAATATGAAGGAAAAAAAGAAGCTAAATAGGTATGTGGTCTTTCTTTTTTTCCTGGAAATGCACCTTGAAACTGAGGTACCTCTGCTCTTTAATGTAAAATTCAGTTCAATTGAGTGTAATGGATTTACTTTCAGATATTTTTTTCTCAGACTTCTAGCAGACTTTCTGCAGTACAAAGCGTCACAATCCTTGCTATGGGAAAAGGCACAGGAAAATTCAGATGAATGGGGAAAGACTATAAATAAAAAGCATTAGCCTCTGACCCAACGATTGTCCAGTAACAAGTGCAATTATGTAGACAAATGGTGCTGATCACAATCTTCTTTCCTCAGCATAGAGCATTGCTGCAGAGATAGACGTGCTTTTGATGTTGGCAGGAAGGAATATGTTTGCCCACAGTGAGATAGAGCAGTCACGGATTGGGCTGACAGATAGAGCAAATACAGATCTTGGCCATGGGAGACGCTGAGCACCTGTGACACCTGTCTTTGCTAATTCAGAGGTTTGCAGGTGAATGCACGAGCGAAAATGAAGGGTCATGGTTGCCTGGTTGGGGGGACGGTTAAGGGGAGAGCTGAATGAAGGATTCCAGTTTAAAAAGCCTCTAATCAGGCAACAAATGCCAGTGGCACTGGACACCAACTGGCAGAAATTCCCCCCAGTTCAGGTGTGTTAAAACTGTATTCAGGGGTTACCTTTCCCCTCGGAGCCTTTGTGCCGGAGCGGGTATCGCCTGTCTTTGGTGCTCACACCCGATGCCGAACCCACGGGCAGCACCTTACCCCTGCGCTGGTGGGACACTCTTCACAGCTCTGCCTTCCTCCCCACAAATGTTTCTGTGGCCCCAGGCCTCATCCAGGCCAACATGTCTGCTGTGGCCAGGTGGTACCTGGGTGCAGGGGATCAAGCACTCACCGTACCTGTCAGCAGGGGCAAGTGGAACCGCCTAAGCTGCAGTTGCACAAGGGTCCCATCAAAGGGGTGCTCAGGGTGACAGGAGGAGATGAGTGGGCAGATCCTGCCAGGGTGTCGGGTGCCATAGTCACTGCTCTCATCCTCACAGTCTCTCGCATTCCTCAAAGATACCATGGGCCCATGTCTGTCTAAGTTCACAGGTGCCATCACCTCAGCTCTTCCAGTTAACATCGAGGAGTACTGGGAAGGCAAGACCTTGAGAGACCCTGGCCCATGTCTGGGTGGGCCTTTGGAGGTATCTGTTTGTCTCCATTGTCAGCCAAAGGCAAGTGTTGTCCTGAATTAGGAGCCTTGGTTAAGTGACTAAAGGTAGGCAGGCTGGCACTCCGTCACCCACAACATTAAAAATAGAAGAAATTGACGTCGCTGCAGCTGGGATCCCTGGGGCTATGGTGTATATCTGTGACACCCTGCCTCCAGCTCCTCCTGGGGCTCTGGCAAAGGGCTGCAAATTCCTGACAGCCCAAAGAATTTGGGGCAGGGAGTGAATATTTAGTGTCTTTTTAAGGAGGAGTGCCACCTTCAAACTATGATTCTCCCATTCTGATATGACAGGGCAGACTCAGTCCAGCTTAAGAGCAGGTTTGGCTAAATGCAGTCATATGTAGCTCAGCATGAATATTATTTTTGTGTTGTAGTACTAATAGCCAGTTAAAAGATAACAACACTTATTAGGCAGATGCAGACACATTCTTTGCCTGTCTTCTCGTGGTAAAAATGAGCAAAGAGACAGAAGTACAGTTCATTAGGAAGAAACAAAGCCATTTTATTATCCTAAGAAAACTGTCTTCCAAATCTTTTTCCTCTTTCTCTTTTTTTTTTTTTTTTTTTTTTTTTTTTTGTTTTAAAAAAAAAAAAAAAAAAAAAAAAAAAAAAAAAAAAAAAAAGTTCTAGGAAAAATATTAAACCC
>NW_015090810.1:4932232-4962036 GCF_001431845.1 Calidris pugnax
TAAATTACTCAAAATTAATTACATTTTATGACAATTGTGCGCAGCTCCTTTTCAACTCTACTCTTTGTATAATTACTTGGAAATGTTTTACAGAGGCCCAAAAAAAATTTCAAAACTATATCCAGGTTAACTTTTTTCAAATTTTTTTTCTTTTTTTCTTTTTTTTTTTTTTTTTTTTTTGCTAATGGTTGTAGTTTTCTTACTATTTTCTGAGATTTATATATTGCAATAAAAGTGCAAAGCATCTGTCTCCTGGCCTATCAACTTCATCAGGCTTGGGGAAAAAAGGAAAAGAAAATATGTGAATATAATGACTATGATATTGAATTATTTTACCCTGCCATATGGAGTTAAACTGGTTTTAAAAAGATAAGATTTCCATTTCAATGCTATTTGTTTTATAATAGAAACTTCCTTTTTCTTTGCCCTTCTACTTCCAGAAGTGTCTTATTCAGTGTATTCAGTCCTACAAGAGAGTCCTCCCTCCCCTTCCTGGCACTTCTGGATGCTGTGAATAGAGCTCTCTCTCCCTCTGAGGCTGAGACCCGTCAGTGGGAAAGTGCCCTGGGAGCAGCTGAGTATCACCCTCCCCTCCTGGAGGTCTGCTGCATCACCCCTGGCTGCTGCAGAAGTTATGCTAGGAGAGGAATAAGCAATCCCACCAGACATCCTAGCTCTAACCCTACAGCACTCAGCATCCTGATCACTTTTCCACTGCATTGTGCAATTAATTTAAATTAATTTGGTCTCTTTGACAGCTAGCTCCCTAGAGAGGTGATTTTTAATTTTATATTAAATTTCTCAGCCTAGTTATTTAATGTTTGTATTTGTATATGCATTTTTCATTGTGGACTCTTGACTTTGACAAGGCGTTGATGAAGTAACACATCCTGGAATATGAAGCAGTCAAATGACTGTTCATTCCAGCTGAATTCTGACACTCATAATCACAGTAAATAATATGTTTAATCTCACTTTTGACTTATGGTATTCAGTGGGAGTTCTTATGGAATGTCATTCAAATTCATGTGAGTAATGCTGTCCCTGGGCTTCTTTCTGTAATACTGGGAGAGGATGTGCGGGAAGGCTGTTGCCATTACAGCTTGTGCTGTGAAGAAATAAGAGACAAAATAACCAGTATGAAAAGCAGAGAAAGGAATCTATCGTAAGGCTACTCAGCTTGGCAATTTTACTGGTTTGGGATCAGAGACCTTCATTTGCACTGGCTGAATAAAGTCAGAGGAGAACAAAGGGCAGCAGAGCCAACACTGGAGGAGGATTTGAGCTCTAAGAGGAAAGGACAGTCTCAGCCCCCATGACAGGCAGGTTTATGAAGACACCACCTGTCCTGCAAGAACTGGCTAGGAGGACATAAAGGGATCAATCTTATTCTGCCTTGTATTGTATTTTCATACTTCCTAAATTAACTCTACCTACGTGCCTTTATGAGCATCCCTCTCTTTTCACTTACTTGTAAGAACTCAGACCAGCTTCAGGATCTTTGTGTTCACAGGAAATAGTAAAGATATTTGAAGAAAAGAAAAAGAAAAAAAAAGACTCATTTACTTGCAGGTAAAAGCTCGGAGGGAATAGATTATAAACAGCACAAAAGAAATCTTTAGGGAGTGTAGCTGCCTGTGCTTGGATTGCTTTTGCTCAGCATATGCAAAGGGAGATTTGGGGCAAAGCTGGAAACACTCAGGAGACAGAGCAGAGGGTGCACATGGAGCATCAGGGCAATTCCTGTAAAAACTCAGGTCTGTGCTCCAAGTGAGCGATTCATAGAGTTTCTGAGGAAATATGAATAAGAATACCTAAATACCATTTTGCAAAACAGCTACATCAGTTTAGTTGTAGCTTTTCAAAATATCTAGCCTCAAATAAACAAGCAGCCTCAGAGGTTTCAGATTGAGGATTTGAAATAATCTGTAGTTATTAGTTTAACTGTAATGTTTGTTGTCCTTAGTTATTGGTAATATTTTCTGTGTACTGCCACAGAAAAGGACAGACTAGAGACTCCTAAACCATGACTCTTGTAAAGCAGTGAGAGTGCACGGATCAAAATGACCAGAAGGGGACTAGATCAGTCCCCAGCAAATTAAGAATGTATTTTCATTATGCTTGTAATAATGATAGTATGTTTTATAACATTATGCTCAAGCAATTGTAGTTTCAATTTTATGGAGCAAAAAGTGCAATCTCTGAGATTTAACTTTTAAGTAGTAGCTTTAATTGACACTGTTTGAAAAATATGAATGGCTGTTCATTAGTAGGTATTGTCTCTTCCCTTAGCCTACATCACAGTTTTAATTTAAACTAGCTCTCTGCTTTGCATATAGAATTATTGACAAAAATATGTCTTTCTTCAGCAAATGATTAGCTAAATCATCCTTTTATTTACAAGCAGCGCTGTGTCCCTGTGCCCTAAATCTTGCTAGTTGGAAGAGTGGGAGGGAAAGCAATTTAATTAAGTTAACTTTATTGACCCGCTGGAGCTGTTGTTTAATAGCATGGCTCCCTGGAGTGTAGTGCAGGTAAATTGAATGAATGCCATAGAATATCACTTCCCTGCATTGCATATTTCTAACCTCTGCCAGGCAGTTTGGGATGAGCAGCCATTCAGGAAAAAGGTTTTTCCAGCCTTGCTGGCATGGATGGCGTTTCCCATTATGCTCAGGACGAGGTGCAGAGTGTTTCCCCTGCGTTCCTCTGAGCGCATCGAGAGGGGTAACTCTGGGATCGTGTGTTGCTCTCAGCTGCTGCATTCGTAAGGAAATTTTGTGGATTGGCTTTTCAGCCATGTATCCAAAAATACCTTTTTATGAAGGAGGAAAGCTAGCATGTGAATCTGAGTGAAAGTGCTGTGAGTAAACTATTTAATATTAAAACCTCGATACACTCATTCTGCATGAGAAATGGGAGTCTAGAAGGATAGTAAGAGATATCTTCTGGAGCTATGCTTGTCATTAAATACTTGGGAACAAAGTGAAAAATTACAAAACTTCTTTGTTAAACTGCCATGTGATAAAACAAAAATATTCCACAATGTATTCTCATAGATAATACTGCCTGAAACTGTTTCAGTTATTGCTTCTGTTGTTAAAATCTTTGTCCAAATGTCTTATTAATCTATAAAATGAGTACAACCTCTTCTCTGCATTTGACTGGAACAGATCCCATTTTCTGTGGTACTCTTCAGTACTGCCCACCGAGTCATAAGACAGTATCTCTGTCTGTAGCAGCTGTATGTAGAATCACTTCTTTTTAAAGCCAATCTAGATCAGTAGTTGTGCAACGTAACAGCAACTTCATATACCTTTTAAACCTTGCAGAATTAAATGTTTCTCTGATTAAGCAGAGACCCAAAGATCCAGTCCTACAGCTTGGCTTAAAGAATTAGATGCAGCCACTCAGATAATTTATGTTTTGCTCTGGAAAATAGTAAGAGGCACAACTTTAATTAAAATTCATACTTTTTTCATATTCACTCGTAATTCAATGTTTTGAATAAGTTTGTACATAATTTTTCCTTTTATACATGAACAGGTTTTTCTTGGCTTCAAACCGCTGTTTTAAATTTTAAATACATGTGAGAGAAGAGAGGTGGGTTTGTAGGGGAGCAGAATTGTCTTTTCTTGTGCTGAGCAGAGTAATTGGGAGAAGCAGGCAAGTTTCAAGCATGTAAGTCCTTCTTTAAGTCAGACTTGGGTGTCTTTAGCCAATCACACCTCACTCCAGCTGCAATCCCTACCCCTATGGTAGGAATTACGCTGATGGTGAGAGCAACCGTCCTCTAGAACATCATTTCTCACAACATCACGTCACCTTTGGGGAGGGCTGGCACTTGAGGTGATCACTCTCAGTTCTTCTGCTGACCTTTATGCCCTAATATGCCACACGCATTCTCAGAAGTGGTGCCGTGTGCTTTTAATACACAAACCCAAGCTGTGGTGTAGCCTAGGAAACCCCAGGCACTCCTGACCTCTCCCTCTGCTCCAAGCTCTGGCATAGCACCAAGAGCCGGGGGAGCCACTCTCAGCATTGATATGAAGTCCAGAAGTTAAAATTGCTTTTAATTCAATGTTAGATTAACGTGGCTTTTGGCTGGCACTGTGTGTTTGTATATTTACACAAAAAAATGATGTCTTGCATGAGTAAATCTGAGAAGTTTACTAGCTGATATTCTGCAGCACTCTGTTACTTTATCTTCATTAAATGTGTGTTTTGGCAGCTGTTGCTTGAACTCCATATTCCGTATCTGTAAGATAAGTGCAGTTTCTGTGCTAATGGTCGTGTCTGGGATCAGAGGCAGGCCTTAGAAAGTAGACTTCTGTGATTTTCAGTTATTTTTTTGCTTCCTGTAGAGTTTTTGTTATGACACTTAAAAATATTCTGAAAGCTTTATTGTGTATCTAGTAGAATGAGAGAAAAATACACATGCATGATGCCATCCCACAGTTCCTGCAACAGACCAATCACATTGAATCATAAGCGATGGTTTTCCTGCATAAGAATTCATACTGTATTTTTAGATTAATTTCTTTAAATTTGTTAAAATACAAATATGTAGTACATACATACATTTGTTTTACTTTATTACAGTTTTAAAGGAGTATTAAATCAAGGTTTATAATATTACTATTTATTTAGTATGTTTAATATTTAACTTAACATTTTTTAATTTATGTATGTATTAGCATTAATATAAATTATTAAATGCTAGTTCGTAGTTCTGAGTGGGGTGCAGAACTCATGCCTAACACCAATTTAGACTTCTGTGGGTATTGTTCTTGGTGGCAAAATTGACTTCAGGTAGTTCCCGTCACTGCCTGCAACCTACACCTGTCTCTGACTATTTTCCTCCCATTGTGCCAATACAGCTTGTTGTGGGGCTGAACACTGACCTGGGCTAGCAACCCTGGAAAATAACCCATCTCCTTTCTCTTTTTCTCAAGATCCTTTATAAAGCAGAGCTTTATATGCGCTCATCTGGTTTGCACTGTAGCCCCCAAACCATTGCTCTGGTACAAGTGAACATGCGCCGTAGGGACGGGAACTGCTTCAGTTCAGTCAGGCCACAAAAAATGTCCATCAAACTACCACTGGGTTTTAAGACATGTTGTTTGCTTGATGCTTTAGCCTATAAACTCTACATAGACTTGCTTAAGGTTAAGTACTAGTAATGATGTTTTCTCTAAATCAAATCTTTGCTGAAAACTTTTGCCAGTACAGGAACAATGTTTAGGGGTAGATTTAGCCTTTGGTGCTCAAAGCTTTTGGAGGGTTTGGAGTTTGGGGGGTTTCTTTAATGCCAAAAGCTAGGGGAAAGTCTAAGTTGGTGCACTCACACCACAGAAAAGTGTAGTTTGTCTATCTGTGGATTGGGTGTAAGAATTTTTTCCTTTCTATACTTACAGCAGTTTGGTGATTGACTAGTTGGGTTGTTGTTTTGGTTTGTTTTTTTTTTCAAGTATATCTTATATCAAGTGGCTAGAAGTACCATATTGTAACTTTTTTTTTTTACAGCTACTAACAGAAACTTTCCCTGTCACATCTGTTTCATTTTGGGGTTGGTCTTTCCCACACTTAAGGGCACTGAGGCAGAAGTTCTACAGCTGCAGAGGGATGCATCTTCTAGGCTCCAGCTGTTCTGCTTAAAGACATTCCTGTTTTCTACTGTCGCTGCCACTCGCCAGCTGGCAGTGCTGCCCCTGTGGTTTTGCTAACGGAGTGGCTCGCGTGATTGCTCCTTAGCCTGAAACTTGCAAGCTCAGCCAGGCCAGTCCACATCCACAGTTCACACCACTTAAAATAAGCTGGCTTGTTTTGCCTTGAGCGTTTTAGAGAGTGTTCACACAACCCGGCTCTGCTGGCGCAGCTGTGGGGCGGCGCGTGGAAAACAGGGAGGAGTAACACTGTCAAACCAGCATAATATTGTGTGCAAAGGGAGTGTTTGCTATTCCCCAAGTCTTACGTACTTTAAACACAAGAAAGGCAGCAGAAGTGGCTGTAGTGTGGTTGTGTCCAACAGGCTCGCGTTCAGTTGTGATATTAAGCATGCAGCAATATGTAAACTCATATGCAAATTTTTTTGTTCACACCGATATCTAAACATTCATTCACTTCTTTCCCCTCTTCTAAAGACTAAAGCTGGCTTATGCTAAAATTTTGGGGCTGGTTTTCTTTTACTTAACATTAAATGGTTGTTAATTGATTTAAGTAAATAGAGATCAATGAGGATGTGTCGAACCTTTGCTACACAGGAGACAAAATTTTGGTTTAGACTACAATGTAGTCTCTAAGTCAACCCATTAGAAACATGAGAGTTAATTAGGAAGTGCTCTCAGCAGCTCATGGAGCTTAACCTGCACATAGATAACTAATGCTCCATAATCCCAGCTATGGAAATGCCTAAGGAGTTTGAAGAGTTCGGTTTGGTGATTTACTAGGAAATCCCTGACAATTCCTCCAAAAGAAAAATTAAGTATATGGAGAAGATAACATGGCCTGGATGCCTGAGGAGGAGCCCAGATACTGAACAGGACTGATTAGTCTCTTTTTGTCCTCTGGACCCCGAAGTCTGTTGCTGCAATATCCAAGTGGATTGTCTGCCTTACCATGTATGTACTGTGAAAGCTTGGCAGCCACCATTGCCACAAGAAGAAAGAAGATCCATTCTCTGCTGCAATGTGTACCCTCAGCAAAATTGCTTTCAAATTCTTTACCAGTAGATGACACTAACTTTTACTAGTAGAATTAACAAAAGAAGTAGGGGAAGAAATGTAGTTTCTCAGCTCGAAATTCATGTATGAGAATTAATTAATCCCAGGGTTTGTTTTCTTAAATAGGAGAGCTTGAATAAAGTCACTGAGAGGAACCTTGTGCCCTTGCACACACACATAGAGTAGCATTTCCAAACCTTGGGAACAGGAGAGAAGAAAACCTTAGGAAAGAAAACTTGTTAATATAAAACCCAGGAACTTTGAAAGGAACTCTGTAGTACACTGGCAGTGGAGGTATTCTGGTTAAAGAAACTACTTCAAAAGCACATCAGTCAAGTCAGAGGTGATATTTTAGAGACTTTTATTGAAGCATGAAAGGCCAGTAATAACCAACATCACAATTTCTGCCAGAGAATAGGAATTGAATAGTCATTTCAGTATTTTATTTTATGATCATCATTAACTGTCTTCTGCATCCAGGATATTAAATATCCCTTAACTGTCTTCGGCATCCAGGATATTAGACATGAGGAGATCTGCAATTTAAGGCCAGGAAACACCCCAAGCAGTTGTTACGTGTCTGGATTTTATGGTGGTTTTTTCCTTCATGAACACTGTACCTTTAGCAAAATCACTTATTTTTGTGTTACTGTTATTCTTCTTTTGGGAAATCGGTCAGATACCATTATGAAATGCCAAGGCATTGTGCTGAAAAACCCACCCTGCATTAATGTTATATGAGTGCACACCACTTAGTAATGTTCACGTGTGTATACTTTGAACTGGGATGTTTAGTAGGTGTTTCTGGAGCAAAGGATTCCAACACAGCTGCTAATACGGCCCATGGCAGGAGATGAAGCTGGCTTTACCCTGCTGTGCCCACATACTGCTCTGCATAGATGTACTAGCCGCTCCACGGGGTGTTTCCATTCAGCTGTTTGTCAGCCACTCAGTTCCCCGCTGAGCATGTCGTCTCTGTAGAGATTTATGGACTCACAGTCTACTTGGAGGAACCCAGTCAGCTAAGACAGGAGTGAGTGTCGTACTGCTCAGCCCTGCCTGTGCACTACTGCTCGGGTCAGCATCACAGCGACACAGTTCAGGACTCACAGCGCCCGGGACTGCATCCCATTAATTGCCACCCCCTAAATCTACAGTAAGCTGTGTCACTCTACGAAGTGCTTCACGTGGCATTGTATGATAATAAGGGTGTCTAGCCCAACCCTCTTGTGCTGTGAACCTGTGAACACAGTGAAATAGATCATCTCTGGTTCTCCATACATGCTCGCAAAATGTACATGGACATCAGGTAGGAAAGTTCCTTCTGAATTGTCCAGAGAGTTTGGTTAGGGAGGAGTAACCCCATGCACCTCTACACATTAGGGGCTGACCTTCTGGAAAGCAGCTCTGCAGAGAGGGACCTGGGAGTCCTGGTGCACAACAAGTTGACCATGAGCCAGCAATGTTCTCTTGTGGACAAAAAGCTTTCAAAACCATTCTCTTGTTCCTCTTCTATCCCCCACTATTTCCAGGAGCTCAGAAGACCTGTTGGTGGGACAGAACCTTTACCATGGGTGCTGAACTGCTTTAAAAATCTGCCTCAGCTTTTGTTGCATTGGATTGGCTGACTTTATTTTGCTTTCCAACTCTTTCCACTTTGTTTCTCTTGAGATGTTTTTTTTTTCTGTTGGCTGTGGATAGTGCTGCTAGTAGAAGAATATATGTGCATTCAGCACCCTTTCTTCTTTCTTGTGTCAGGCAACAGGGGTGTGTATTTCTGCATCTTCTCAGCAAGTAGTTTTCCTTCTTCCTTTATACAGATCAATCCCTTGCCTTTGTCTCCCTTCAGAGTCAGGGGGTGGTGGTGTGTGCAGCTTTGCTTTCTTGAAGGAGAAGGACTGTATTATCTTCATCATCCAGACAATGGCTGTCGTCTGCTGTAGGCAGCATGGGCTTTGCGTACCCTTTTTTGAAGTCAGACACAGGGTGATCTTTTCTGATTGCTGTATACTGGCTTTATACGTCAGTTCTGCCTTCCCGATTTCAGATGTTATGAGCCTGAATTGATTCCGAAACTTAGAGCAAACTGCTGTTCTTTTCATTCTCATAATTGCTGTACCGAGCATAGGTACAAGCCTTGAGGATTTACTTTTTCACTCTAAGTGAGCAATGTCAAGTGAAATAGGGGTTCTAAATTAGCTTTCCTTCTTTCTGAGAGAAAGAAAAGTTACAGCTGACTATCTAGTATTAACAGAATGGAGAAATCTCAGATTCAAGTAAAAAAAGAAAGTGTAATCAAATTAGTTAATCATTAAGTTAATTGTAATAAAATTATGTAGACTGCATATGTATGTGTAGTTACTGTATGTACGTGGATACATATACAGACACACATGTGTAGTAAGTGGTATAAATATATTACCTTTATTATTTAACTGTACTTTCCTCTGGATGGGTAAAGCTCAGGTTCAGACAAGCTCTGAACACCTTCACAATCAGTTCTGTGATAGTTCAAAGCATCAGTATATATGTTAAAAGATTAATGTTTCATGCTAGGAAGCATGTAAGTGTTTACCGGACTTACGTTGTAAACTAAAACAGAGATGTTTTTAAACTGAACCCTATTCAGAGAATGTGGACATGGCAAGAAGTAAAATAAGTAAACAAAGAAAAGAATAAATGTATCTGGAAGACAGAAAAATTAAAATTTTAGGTTATTCCACAGTGACAGTGGATAATTCTAGATAACCTTGCCTTTTGCTAACTCCAAAACATGGCTAAAATATGGCTTGCATTTGTCTTGCATCTAAAGCACAATTTCATTACTGGCTGTGCTGGAAAAAGTTACTAGTATTGTAATTATTTGACATGTATTGATTTTTCAGTTAAAAAAAAAAGTCCCATGGGTCACATTCTACTAACAGTGATATTGGTGTATATTGCAATATTTTGTAGTTTCCTCACATTCCTGCTGTGAAAGAAGAGACCACAACTGTGTGACTTTCCTATCCTGATCACCATAAGATTTATAGATAAGCATGTCACTGTTCCTCTAGCCCATGCACTCTAATTCCTGGAAATTGCACAAATTGCCAGAAGAAAAAAAAAAAAAAAGGAAAAAAAAAAAAAAAGGAAAAAAAAAAAAAAAGGAAAAAAAAAAAAAAAGGAAAAAAAAAAAAAAAGGAAAAAAAAAAAAAAAGGAAAAAAAAAAAAAAAGGAAAAAAAAAAAAAAAGGAAAAAAAAAAAAAAAGGAAAAAAGAAAGAAATAAGAAAAAAATATGAAGGTACCTCCAAGTTTTCATGGAATGGACAAAGCCTCCCTGTTCCACAGATGACTTTAGGTGCTGAGAAGTCTGTCAGCACAGAGGCAATAAGGGCAGAATTACATCCAGGTGCACCAGGGCTACATTTTATTTACATCACCAGCCAGTGGAAAGTATCACTTTGAGGTACTTGGGAACTCATGCAAAGGCAGCATTGCGCTAAGAAACTAGTGGTTTTCATTAATTGCCAAAGGTTTAAACATATTTTGTCACATTGCTAACAATCATGTTTCTGTTACATGACTTTTACCTAGTGAGCAGATTTATTATAACCCACAGCCTAGCAATACAGATTTGTTCCATAAGTGTTATATGGAAGTCCTTCTCTGTGTCTTTTCCAAGTATGGGATTTCAGAGAGTCATCTTTGGCTGATATCAGCAGCATCCATAAAGAAAGGTGGGAGAACACATAATTAAGGTAATTTCAGCAAGTTGTGTCCCTGCAGCTGTGGTGTTGCCCTGCACGTAGAACTGGTGTGGCTATAGTGAAAATGGGAGATGAATTTGGAGAAAGTCCTTCTCAAGGTTCTTTATGCATTTGACATACTTTTGGACATGCTTGGCAGTTGGGTTATCCTTATAACCTACCGTGTTGTTTGGCCTTGAGGAGAAGCTGAGGGAATGGGTTGGGTAGAGGAGGTCACATTCAGATTTCCTAATTTCAGTGTAAGTTCCTGTATCAGATGTGACCTAAAGTTTTAGAGCCAACTAAGTGGAAAGAATTAAGCACAGAAATTAGTGTCCTTCTGTAGGCCTTGTGACGATGGCTATTAGTTGGTACATAGTGGATAATGGCTAAATGTAAGTAAGCATCTTTCAGCCACCTTCCTCTTGGACTAGTGCATTTATGCAAGACACAGTAAATGTAGGAACACCAATGGTGGCACTTTAGCATAGCAAATTCACAGTTTTATTTATGCTTTAGATTACCAGTCACAGACTATCTCACAGACTATCGTGGTGCCCTGACTGGAAACACAAAGCAGGTTGTTAATTTGTGTGTGCTAATAGACTTTCTGTGTTGCAGAATGCATGTAATTTTGAATAATTCCTCTCTCCTATGTGTATGTTTTCCACTATAAACAGCTACTCAGCCTTTTAGCAATAATTGTTGATATTTTTGAGGATATGGGTTAAAATCAATATCTGGGAGTTATAAATATTGATTGGAAAATAAGTCCATTAAAATAATTAGCCATTACTATTTGCTATGTTTTTATGTCGAGTGGATGCAATTGCTATAATTCTAGTTAAATAAGAGGTTGCCTACATACTGGCCTATTTAATGGGGTTTACATCTAAGGAAGAAAAATCAAAGAGAAAAATCTAATGTTCTGTCTCTAGATTTTCTACTTTTTATTTTAGGTTCCATTCTGTGGCTCCATTGTGGCAGAAAAGAAATGCTTTTATGCCTGTGATATCATTGTATTCAGAAGCCCCAGGCCTTGCCCAGCAGAACTAGCTCTGATGAGTAGCTTTAATAATTTAAAAAGGCAAATCTAGCACTCAGAGAGGAGGGAAAAAACACTTTTTGTGAAGTTTGGCCCAACATAACTTGTTTTACACATCCATCAGTCCTGAAGATTTTCAGGAAAGAGTAAGACCTACTCTTTACCATGGAGCCACTGTCACACATGTCACTTACAGGGCCTTTTCTTAGCTAGAGCAGCTCTAGGCTGCAGGACGTTCGAAGAAATGGTGGCCCTTTGCTTCTGGAGCACCTGGTGAATAGGGCATTGCCATGTATGTATGCTTCATGAAGTGAATCAGCATAAATACAAGGAGGCTGCAAATAAAAGGAGAAGCTGGAATTGACTGGCAATGTTATGTAGAAGTAGTGTACAAGAGAGAGTATGGGAAGAGTCAAGAGGAACGGGAGGAAGAGCAGGTATGGGGGTAGCAAGCAGGAGAGAAGAGATCAGCAGGTTGGGAGAAGGAAATCATTAAATGATAGAAGGACCAGGAAACTGGGTATGGAAAAATGAGAACAGAGAGAAGAAAGGGAGATGGCATGTTTTGCTACTTAATGAATGGCTTAGTGTACTGCATATTCAGAAGAATTTTTCATCTAAATAAGGCTACTGAGTCATTTTCTTAACCTGACTTCTCTAAGTGTTCCTTACAGCCAAACAAATGTATGTGCCATCTCATAAAGTGATTATGACAGAAGATGCAAGCAAAGCAGGTTTGAACCTGATACCTGCAGCATATTGGGACAGCTCTTAAGAAATCTGGGAATTGATGGAAAATTAGTGAACTAACACAACTTTTAAAGCACAATGCTAGAGACTGCTGCTTTTGTGTTTGAAATACTTTTTAAGGATCAGGACAACCCCCACCTTCATTTCCCTTGCTCAAAGAGGGAGAATCTAAAGGTTAGTCCTTTGGTTTTAGCCACTGTTCAGCTCAAGGAGCTAGGCAGATCTTGATCCCCTAATAATTTTTAAACCATAAAAGGTACTTTTTACCTTTTACCATGTGCCTACATGCCTTATAGACAGCGATGTGCAGCACAGACATTATTGAGTCAGGTATTTACAGAGAACAAATCATAAGTTCCTGCCAATGAGCAAAAAGGGCTCAAAGCAATATCCAATTACCTCTGTGTTCACTTAATATGATTTTACAGGACACCGTACAATATTGCAGCTTATTGTTGCTCAGTAATGTTGCATATCTCATGTATGCTACAGGGGTTAACTCCTCCACTACCTCCTCCCTGCCCCCGACGTGTGATATTGAACTCCTGCATTGCTTTGGCCAAAAGCGATCAAAGTAATTCCTGTAATACAGTCTTTATTCCACAATAGTCACTCTCAGATTTAAGGTAGGTTTGCTTATAAAGGTACTTTTAGATAACTTGAAAAATGTTATAGAAACTGAAATTTTGATCATATGTTGCATTAGTTTCCTTACTGTAAGCCATGCACGTTGTGTCCGCTGCTCTTCATGCAAGATATACCGTGTGAAGTAAAGTACACACAAAGATTAGTTCAAAGAATTTTATTCATCAGCTATGTGTGGAAACACAGGATACTGAGAGAGGCATCAGTAGGCTAAGAGATTATTGAAAGCGATACTGCCAAATTCTCAAGTGCCACTTTAACATGTCAGTGGATTAGTGCTTAGTCATGACTTTAAAATGTGCTGCAGACTCCAAAGCAGTCTGCTTTACAAGGGGAACATTTGGAAAAAATAAAAATGTGAAGGCTGGATAAGAACACAACCTAAATGCTTTGCAGGTGGTAGGTCAACTCAGAGAACTGAAATCAAACTTGGTTCTCTCGTTTTTAGAGCCAATAACGTTTGTGTGCCTGTGCCATACAACACCATTTAGTGAACAACTACAAGGTCTGGGAGAAAAAAGTGACAAGTTAATGGCTGTTGTGATTTTGAAGCACATTGGTCTTCCTCCCTGTCCAAGAGGGAGACTGCAATGTGTGTCAGGAAAAGCTATTATCGATGTAACGTTTACTGGAAAACAGTAACATTAGGAGAAGTTAAAATCAGAGCAGAATCTTTGGGCTTTGGAATATTAAAATATAGATGATGAATTACATTCAATGTAGATAAACCACTTACGTTCACAATGCTGATGTAGGATGAGATTCTGCAAATGCTCCCCATTCAAATATCCTGTTCGGTCCCCATGCACTATCTGACAGGCAGTAATCAGGGCAAAGCACTGCTGAAAATGATTCCTATAATACTGGGGTTTTTAATGAAAATCCTGATGACAAATTATCTTCGTTGTTCTCCTCACCGTTTTATCCCTTGTATCCTAAGTTAATTACATGGCATTTTAATGGAGGCTTTTTGAGCATACTGTACATGTCAAAGAAAAAGCAAAATGCTGTCAGTTTCTGGAACTTGCCCAAACTCTCACAAATGTATGTGAATTTCATTCTGATAGTGTTTTAATTTGGAGGTTCATCATTTATATTTTTACCTGTCAAACATTTATTCAACTTCTCCTAGCATAACAGGTGCGATTAAAAAAAAAAAACAAAAAACCCAGTATTCCCCCTCTTGCTTGTCTTTTGTGAATAAAATGAAAGAAGCAGTAATTGGACATCTCACAGGCTCGTGATTCAGACTAAAAAACATGACTACAGAATGTTGAAATTAGGCAGCGCTGTGAGCTGCAAAGGAGGTGAGACTAGGTCTGCTGAAAAGTGAAACAAATATTGACAGGTAGCAAGCAAAATTTATGAGTTGCTGAGTTGGGAGGGGTTTTTTTTGTAATTTCCCTTGACTTTATTTGCCAGCCATATTGTCAGACTTAGTCATGGATCATTATTTGCAAATTAATATTTAAAATTACAAATAATTTGCACTATTTTTAGTCAATAATCGTTAAGCATTGCTGCTCCAGTACTTTTAATTTCAGCTTAGTCAGTGAACACAGCTTAGTGACTATGGCTCCTTGTAAAAGTTCAGAGGAATCTAAATTGACTTTGATAGAGAAAAAAGTTTCATTTAAATTTCTTTTCTTTTACACTTAATCTTCCTTTTTTACAGATCTTTTGTCTGAAATGAACAAATATTTCTGGGAAAAATGGGAAGTTTTCAGAATGATAAGAGCAAATGAAAATAGAGGGTTCAACAGCTTGTTATGGGAACTGTTTGGTAGGTTCCCATGGGAGACTGCCCTGAAGGGGAAAGGCACCCAGAGAGGATGCTGCATTCCAAGAAAAACCTCCCCAGACCTGGGCTCAGCCCAGCCCATGGCCCAGGCAGTCACACAGATGGGCAGGGAGCTCCAGCTTGGGCTCTGATACCAAAAGAGAGGGCAGGGGAGGCCAAGGAGGGCTACCTGGGAGCAGTGCAGAGCATTGGCTATGCAGGCAAGGAATTAGGGAAGCCAGAGTTCAGCTGGATTTCAAATTGGTGAGGAATGGGAAGGGTAACAAGAAAAGCTTCCAAAGGTAGCAGCAAAAGAAGGCGTAAGGAAGATGTGGGGCTGTGAAACATGCAGCAGAACTGGTAACAAAGCACACAGGAAAGGCCGAGGAACTCAGTGTCTTCTTTGCTTTGGTCTTTACTGGCAAGTTCTGTCCTCAGGTGACCCAGGCAGAACCTGGGAAGATTGAGTTAGTGACCAAATAAGCAAATTGGATATCCATTAAGACCAGAGAGGACAGAAGCAAGGATGTGGAGGGAACTGGCTGAGGTCACTGCAAGGACTGCTTTGTATCTTCTTCTAAAGGTCCCTAGGGATCAGGAAAAGTTCCTGAGGGCTGGGGAAAGGCAAATGTTGTACTCATCTTCAGGAAGGCAGATCCCTTTAGTGCCCAGGATGATTTTGGAGAAAACCCTTCTGGAAACCATGTCCAAGCATGTCTTGGAGGACAAGAATGCAATCGGGAACAACCAGCATGGATTCACAAATGGCAAATTGTGGCTAAACAATCTGAGAGCTTATTCAGAGGAGATGGCTGTTATGGTGGGTGAAGAGCACTGGTTATTTACCTTGACTTCCACCAAGGCCTGTTACGTGATATCCCTGCAGCCAGATTGGCGAGACGTGGATTTGAGAAGAGAACTACAAAGTGAGTGGACGACTGGCCATACCACCAGGCTCCCAGAGTTGTGATCGGTTGTATCAAGTCCAGCTGATGGTTGGTTTCTAGTAGCATCTATCTGGAGTCAGTACTGGCACCGACATTCATTCATTCACCTAGACAATGGGATGAAATGCAGTCTCAGCAAGTTCACAGATGGTACCTAATTAGGGGAGCAATTAGTATGCTGGAGGGCAACACTGCCATTTAGAGGACTCTCAACAAGCTTGGGAAGTAGTCTGGCAAAAACATTGGGAAGTTCAGTACAGGTAGATGCAAATTCCTGAGCCTGAGACAGAACAAGCAGCAGGACAGATGGGCCACCAACTGGCTACAAAGCAGTTTTACAGAAAAATTCCTGGGTGTCCCAGCAGACAACAAGTCCAGCATGAGTCACCAGAGCATCCTGAAGGTCAGCCACATCCTGGGCTGTAGTAGCAAGAGTATAGCCAGCAGGTTGAGGGAAGTGACTCTTGCCTTCTGCTTGGTGCTTGTGAGACCCTGCCAGCAGGACTGTGTCCTGTAGAAGATGGACATTAACATACTGGAATGGGACTCTTGGAGCATTAGATGGCTGGAGCGTAGGACGTATAAGGAGAAGCTGGCAGAACTGGGTTTGTTCATCCTGAAGATGAGAATAAGGCAGGGGGAATCTAATTTTTTTTAAATTACCTACTGGCAATGTACAGAGAAGGTGGAGCCTGAATCTCTCTGGCTGTGCAACCTAACAGTACAAGAGGCAACAGACACAAGTTGCAACATGGGAATGTTTGTCTGAGTATCAGAAAAAATCTTTACTGCCTTGAGGGGGGGTCAAATACTGGCACAGGTAACTGGAGAGTCTGTGGCATCTCCATTCTCAGAGATACGACAAAGTTGACTGGGCAAGTCCCTGAGTAACTTCTTAACTTGGATGTAACTTCAAAGCTGATCTTGCTTGAGTGGGCCCAGATGAGCGCCAAAGATCCTTTCCAATGTGATAATTCCAACAGAATTCTTTTTTGTTTCCTTAAATGGCTCATTTGAGAATTTAAATAGGACACTTTGTATTTTGAAGGAAAAGAACAGTGAAAATGCAGATCATTATTATTACCAAAGTGTAAGCAGTGCTGCTAGGAAATATTGTAGGAATGGTCACATATACCAGGCTGCCAGGGCAGATTGTGTTTTTTTGTTAAATAGAACAAAAAAGTCAGTGAAGCATGTTTAATCCACACAAGTGAAGAGTTCTGCAGAACTTGTAAACAAATACAAGGTAAAAGTAGGTCAATTTGGGTGATTTACTAGTCTGGAAAAATACAACTTAATTGTTTTTAATTTAAACATTTTTCTATCTTGTTTATTTCTTCTGCTTAAAATGGAAATATCTTTCTTCACCTGTTTTCTTAATCTTCTCAAATATTCTTTTACTTAGAGAATAAATCTGATGGGCCTTGGGAGTAGTCAAATGAAGGGAAGAAAATATTATGGACTTTGGTGGGGTTTTTCATTCCAGAATAGGGGCAATGATTTCTCTTTCAAAATCTTTCACATTAGCTGTGTATCCAGACCTACCTAAAAATGAGGGACTCTGCTGTCCAACGGCTCTGTGAGTAGAAGGGATTCTTTTCAAGAGGGAAAGACTTCATCCTCCCTCTTACGGTCCCAGAACTCATCCGAGGAAAAACTACATTACTGAGTGAAATGAACCCCTAGTCAGAGTGGTGGTCAGAGCTTCTGACTGTACTGGGTGAATGTCCAGGCTCAGAGAGCTCTTAGACTTAAGTACAGATTCTGTTGCTGTCCTTACACATGCTGTTGGTGATTGGTTTGGCAACCCTGTGCCTCCATACGGAACTGTGCAGGACTTCTGCTCAGAGCACAGCTCTCCTGAGGATAAGAGCAGAAAAATGGCTCTGCTGGGCCTAACCAGTCAGCCTGGTATATTTTTTCAAATGTAGATGGAAACCTGTATTTCAGGAGTGTAAGATGGCAACGTTTGGGGGATACGTTTTCCAGTTCTTTTCTCAGCCCTTCCTGGTATGCAGTTTGAGAACTTGGATAGAAATTATACCTTTGCTTCTAATAAATGTTAGGGGTGGTAAGATGTCCCATGAATTTGTTTAATTGCTTTTTTAATTAATTCAGGCTTTTAACATCTGCAATATATTCTAACAGTTTACTCCATAACTTAATTACCCATTTTGTATTAAAGTATATTCCATTTTTGAGGTGTTAATCTGACACTCCAACATTTCATTTGCTGCTCTCTGCTTTTTTTATTAACTAGTAGCGGTGAATAGTCCTTTCTGTTTTACCCTTCTCAGTGTGGCACATGATATTATGGGTTTTGTCATGTTCTTCTAAGCTATCTTTTTTCCAAACTGAGTTATCCCAGCCTACTTACTGTTCCTCACACAGATATTGTCCTGTACCTTCAATTATCTTTCTTACCACCTTTTTTTATATGTTTTCTACTTCAGGCGAGTCCCTTGGGGCTTAGAATAAGGCACATTTTCCCAGTGGCAATAGGATTGCTCTCTTTCATTTCATTTTCCTAATAATTCATAGTATTCTGTTCACCTTAGGCTGATGTTTACATAGGACTGTACACAGTTTCTCCAGTTGCAGCAGGCGTATTTCAGAGTGGTACCAGTTAACTTAAAGCTCATCCCTGGGAATGTGTAGTTAGGACTGTTGGTTTTTATTCCAGATTCCACATTTATCAGCATTGCATTTCATCTACACTTTTATCACCAATCACACAGAATTGAGGTCCTTCTGCAATTTTTCGCACACCCTTCGGTTTTACTACCCTACCTAAAGTAGTGTGATTAACTGTCACCTCACTATTCAGCCTTATCCAAATTACCGATGACTATGTTGAACACTCCATTCCCCTGCATTGATCCACTAGAAATCTCTCTGAATTCTGATGAGTGACCATTAACTTCTGAAGAGTGACCACACATAGAAGTGTGTCAACTGTTGTCTCACCAGTTTTAAGGGGCTTGTTCCCTGTAAAGAAAGGTTTTGGCCTGGGAACTTCCAAAAGCTCTTCCGCAGTGAGCACCTATGTAAAGTAGTCTTCTCACTTTGCTGGTGTACAGTCTGATCTTACTTGAGCTCCCCTTTGTACCTCAATTGCTTATCAACCCTACAGACTTTCTGGCAGATTTCCTGTTTTGGATGTGCTTAAAAAACATTTTATTATTGGTTTTATGCCGTTAGCAAATTGCTCCTCAAAATCTTTTTTTGGCTGGGCTTATTAAATTTAACTTGCCAGAGCTGATATTCCTTTCTATTTTTCTGGTTGGGAAATGACTTCCACTTTCAGAAGAACTTCTAGTAATCTGCTTTACTGTGCTGTGTATTGGAATGGTCTAGAAAAGCCAGAAAACTCTGGGGAGTTTATCTTCCTGTCTTTTCTGCCTTCTCCCCAGAAATGACCTGACACTGGTTATGTAAAGTTATAAAGTAATTACTGTTTTTTTCCTGAATTGCTTTCTCTCTCTTTTGTGTCGCCCCAGAAAAGAAACTAAAATATGAAGGGAATGCTCGTAAAATTCAAACCAAGGGGACAAAAACTCAAAGGGAAACCATTTTCAAAACCGGATAGAGAAAGGAAGGGTTGGCGTAAGCATGCATGGCTAAGAAAGAAAGAGTAGCAGGAGGAAAGAACAAGTTGGGAAAAGTTACACAGACCGATGAAACAGTGATCATACCAAAATAGTCACTTCTGAAGTATTAAAGGTTTCAGTGCAGCTTGCACTACAGATCAGTGGGATGAGTCATAGGAATAAATTCTATTCTCTGAAAATTATAACCAGATATAGACAGGGGTTTAGATATGAATGCATGCATGTGTCTTGCCTCAAAAGTGAACAAGACTGAGGCAGCAAAGCTTCCAGATGCTTTGATGGGACTTAAATAGTCAGCAGGTCCCCCAAAGCTGGCAAATGTCATCCTTGGGCAGCTGCCTAAATTTCCTCATTTATCAGCAGACTTCAAATGGCAGGTGCAGCCTATTGTAAACATACAGGTGTATACAGATATGGTTCCTGGACATATCCTGGCAGTGGCTGAGCACTGCACCCCAAAGCAGCAAAATACTGTACCAGATTCTGTCAGTGTTTTGCAGGATTGAATCCTGCAAGCTTTTGCTAGTGAGCCACTCCAGGAGAGGTTCTGATTTCTCCCTGAGCCTGCTGCCCTGCACAAAAAAATGAGTCTGTTTTGAGCCCTAACAATTTAAGGCTTTCCAGCAATGCATTGCCAACTTTAATGTTTCTTCAGGTTTGCAAGGAGGAGATATATTACGTTTTGGAACTGAGCAATTATCAAACTTTAAAAATGCACTTTCCACCCCTGAAAGGGAAGGAAATACAAAAATTAATGTCGCTATATATATAAATAGTTCTTACTCTAGAACTTCTGCTGGATTCTGAGTTCTTCTTTGAAAGGTCAAGTTGCAGTTGCTGTCCTAAGCATCATTTTTTAACTAGGCTTAACCATGAGACTTTTAGCTTCTTTTTGTGAGGATAGATCTAGATCTTCCAAATGAATGAAATCAAGGTAAATGACAGCACTGGTTGCTTCTGACTTGCGCTCTTTGAAAGTTCACTGCACAGGACAAGGGAATAAGCAGCTGGGAGCCTGGACTGCAATCGGCCCATAAACGATGTTTTGTAGGATGCAGCAGCTTTGATTTTGTTTCTCAGTTGGGTCCAAGATGTAAGATTTAACCTATAAAGCCTCCCTGGGTTTGAGCTGTAACAACTAAAGGCCTCGGCAAGGTTAGCAGCTTTTTTGCACTGAGCACTGGAGAAATGCTTATTTCAGGCAGATACCATCCCTGCCCTGAAGCACTCATTATCTCTCTCATTGAGGTGTTTTACACATAGCTAAAGGCCTACATGTATCCTGAATAAAAGCTCTCTGATCAGTCACTCTTTCTAATTTCCCTACCTCCTCATCAATGAACACCTGCTGGTGCAAGATTCTCCCCCACCCCTATAAAGGGAGAAAATTCTTTCAGGAGGGGAAGCAGGACAGTACACAGAAAGGAAAGGAAAGGCTCAGAGCAATAAGAAAGGAGATACAAAAACGTGAATAGGTTTGGGAATAGTTATCTATTCTCAATCTAGAGAGTTTGGCAATTTAGGAGAAATAAGAAGAATGCAGTGGTGGAGAAAAGAAGTATGGAGGAAAAGTAACTGAATGAAAAAGACTACCAGGAGACACAGCACAGTACAAAGCAAAACAAAGTGATGGGAGTTAGAAAAGAAAATGAAAAACAAATGTTCAACAGACAAGTTAAGATTTTTTTTAAAAGGCTCAATAGAAAATGTATACGAGAAATGGTACACAGTTAAACCATTTTTCTCCCATAATGCTGCAACACCCCAGAATCTAAATGGGCTGTGCTAATAGTAGCTCTGTGAGGTAGGACAGGGTTCTGTATTTTTTCCTGTTGTTTCTACACTAGTGAGCTTGGCCAACAGTCGTATAATCTGTCGGAAAAGCTATAACAAATATCCCTGCGTAAGGCTTTTATAACGCTAGCTCAAAACACTAATATTTACTGAAATTTCAGTGTTATCTGCCAATATTGATGCAATGCGTGTTCTGACGGTACTGTACAATGAACAACTGCCAATACACACTTCAAAGCTGTTCCTGTTTTTAAATCTATTATTTACTCTACAGCTCTTCAGTAGTTTCCTGATCAAACTAGTCAAGCTCTACTCTGGCACGCTGATAACTCTTACGTTGCACCAGCATATTGAAATATCTCCCAGTAGCCTTTTACATCAAGAATTTCACTGCACTCAAACTCTTTCATAAGGAACTTGAAAAGAACAATGTGGACAATATTAGAAAAGTCTTGATCATTATAGGTGAACCCTTTGCTTTTTTGAGAATGATATTGTACTGATGCCCCTGCAGAAGAATTAAGACTGACTTAAGGTGGACTTCATACATTTAGAGTCAAGGCCCCCAACTTTCAAAAGAATTACAAGATGACACTGGTGAATGTAGTCTTTGCTGAATCTTCTGAGAATGCGGAAGAAAAAAAATTTAAATTGAGTCCTCAGCTTCCAGCAGCAAACTGGACTGGCTGCGAGCACAGGCAAAGCAGAAATTGCCTAAGGTAACAGGCTGCTGGGAAGACAAAGCACATGTCCCTTAACACCCTCCCCCTCTAATTTTGTCCATATTAGGACTTGGAAAAACAGGTTGTCTGAAACTGCTGCTGCCCCTAAAGTAGGAGTGGAAACTATTGGTAGAATGCCCAGTGCCGGCAGCTGTGATATCTGACTGGTATCAGTCCCGGGAGGCAGCCAGATTAGCGGCGTGGATCCTCTAGATCTCTCCATTGCAATTCCCTGCTTTCCTGCGGCAGGCAGGGGTGGCTCTGTCCCATCTGTTATTTCAGGAGGACGGACTGTCAATTTTTTCTGAGCCCTTGAAAAGTCTTATGCTGGCTCTAGAATAAAAGACATGCAAAATATTTATAGTCTTAAATGAGAAATAATCATGGCATTGCTTGTATTTAGAAATTCTGGGAGCATCCTTGGTCTAAATGTTGAATGTACCATACTACTCGTTCCAAAATGCAGATGACATTATCAGCATTTCATGCTCTGCTTCTGGCTATCTCAGTTTCTCCTTTTTCTACTCCAGGTTCTTTATTGTGAATTCAACAGATTAGTGTTTAAAACAGTTTTTGTTCAGGATGGATGGCTGCATGTTCCGCTGTCACTGTCTGCATTTGAGATTGGAACCACAAAGGTGGCTCAGTTTCAACCTTCCAGCTTCTCCATGTTTTCAGGACTTTTGGCTTGCTGATTTCTACACCTTCTGCCATGGTAATTTCCAGACATTACAAATTCAGTAGCCAAATTCAGAGCCTAGAAGTGGACCTTCCCAAGTCTTTTCCATAACTGTCCAACAGGTTTTTGCGCCCTGGAGCTTTGTTCCTCCAAGCTGGCAAACCTCAGACCTTAAGTGATGGAATTTAACTACTCCTACAGATCTGTGACTTGTTCTCTTGGTCCATCCTGTGCTTGTGACATTCCCTCGTGTTGCAGCCAATGTTTTCCAAACTGACAGAATTTTACAACATAGCCGCTTCTCTAGTTTTACAAATCAAGACAGCTTTTATTCTAATTGTTCAGAAGTGTCACAGTGAGTCATATTATAATCCCCTTTTTTATCATCTGTGCTAGGTCAAGAGTTGTATTTGTGAGGCTTATGAGGATCAGACTTCTTACTCCATATTTCATATTCCTTGTGGCTGCTTCCTCCTTGTACCACTGTACTAGGAGAAAGGAGAAACTTTATCTTAGTTTTGCTCAGGCTCATTCTTCAAGGACTGCCCTCTAGCCAGTTCATGCGCTTCCTTCTCTCCCCTATTTCTGGCATATTTCTGTTTTTTCTTAGATGCAATTTGTTTCAACAGTAAGCAAGCTCTAATGTTTATATGCAAGCATCCTTGCCCTTCTCAGTAAAAACCCTTTGGGCATCATGGCTGGATGCCTACTTCAGCTTTTGGTTTGGACAGTGGCTCCCATTATTTCAGTTGCTATTATTGTCAAGGAGCTTGAGTGTTTTTTTATTAGCCCTCAGTGAAGACTAGATGTTTGCTTCCAGTCGCTGATGAACTATTAGGAAAATGCAATAGGGCATCCAAAAAAAAAAAAATTTTCTTCTTTGAATTTTAAAAGAAGAAAATGGTGAGTGATTTTAAATTATTTTTAGCTCTGTGATTAGTAGTGTATAAATGTTATTTAGGCTTTATACAAAAAACACAGCAATTTCTTCTTCATACCAGTCAGCTAGACACTCCTCTTACACCCACTGGCATACTTAGTCACATCTTTTGTAAATCTTCACAGGCAAACTTCCCCAAGGGTAGCTTTGATAAACTCCCCATGGCAGTGAAAAATGACCTTCTACCTTCCCTGTAACAACCAAACATGGAGTTGGAGCCTGTTTGAAAACCCAGGGCTCATGCAGAGCTATGGAGTATTGTTTTCCCACCTGGTTCTTGCAGGAGAGGAATGTTTGGCCCTGTTTGGGTGAGTCCTTTCCCTACTAGTAAAGTCCTCCCTTTCTGTCCATCCTCCAGTGACCCTTTGAAAATAGCAAGGAACTGCTTGCCAGCTCTGGACCTCTGTGAGCCGGCCGGAGGAGATACCCATGTCTCAAGACGCCCTGTGCACCCTTCTTTGTCTTTCCTACCTACAGAGAACCTATTGTTCATACTCTGTTTTGTCTTGTCTCTCCACTGCGCCAGACTGGCTGGGTGGCGAAACACTGCAAAATTATGTTGGGCAAGACTTCAGGGCGGACATCCAAGTGCAAGATTGAGAGCAAAAGGGTATAAATAAAACAATGACAAATTCGTTTCTGCTCTATACTTAACCATGACTCCTGTTTCAAGTATCCCATGAGGGATTTCTTTTGCATTGCCCTGCGGTGAGAGCAGAAGATGGTGGATTCACAAAGTCAGCCATCCTCCCAGGTGGTGAGCTCACTTCTGCGTGACTTCCACTTCCAAATGCCCTGTATTCCTCTGGAGCTGTGCTTTTGGATGCAGATGCAAATGCCAATCATGTCCTGTCTTGAGAGGGACACCTCAGATAATTAAATGGTCATTTCCATGTCAGCCTGGCAGGGGCTGTCAGATAAATGCAGCTGATTCTGCCTCCTGGGATCAGAAGTGTTGTGCACCAAAAGTATATCGTCCCTTTGTCCTTCGGCAGTGCTGACTAGCTGCCCCTGCCCATGGCATCCTTTTCAACTCCTCACGCACCACTGAGGTTATTTATACAATCATAATACCTCTGTTATGAGATATCAGTTGGGCATGTGTTCTACAAGGTTCGTGACCACTAGTACCTCAGTGACTTTCTATAGACATTACACTTTATGACGGTGGATAGCAGATGCTGTAAAATTCATATGGTATGAGTGCTAATGCAACATGTAGGTAATGTTTCAGATACAGTGTCGTTTTTGAAGATCAGCTCCTCTCTGCTTTGCTGTGTGTCTAGGGACAAAGCGCGTTTTCTTCTGATCCAACTGCACTAGAATTCCAGTCAAGGGATGTCACTTTTACAGAGCTATACCGTAATTTGATTACAAAAAAATAAATAATAAAATCCCATTTTTCCCTTATCTTGGATGTACAGTGCTCCTGGTTCCCTGCAGATACAGTTTCCCTTGATACAGAAGCCCAGACACTGATTTTTATGATAGGGTGTATTTTGGACTTTATTGATGCAACAGACCTTGGTTTCAGCTGCATTCAGAGAACAGAATTTCTGCCAAGCAGAGCTGGTGGTACAGTCTTGGATGATGATGGCATTTGTGATTGTCCAATGAGCCTTCCGAGGGATCAGCCTACATCTCTGGGGTTTGGACACACTTATTTTCATTCTGACAAAATTACTGGTGGTGTGGAAGGAGAACATGGTCATAACTGGGGTGGATTTAGATCTTTTCTAGCCATAAGCATCATGTTCTGCTTTTTAAAAAAATTTCAAAATCAGGGGACTAGAAGGTCTGATTTTTTTTTCAGAATGGTGTACAAGGTCAGTTGTGCCGAGTTCTTTATCTCTTTCTTAGCAGTATTTTTAGGAAAAGAGGCAAATGTGTTGATTTTTAAAATTATGCTAAAACAGATATCACACCACATTGAGATTTTAATTTTAAAAAACCACTGGCTAGGAATGAAAGACTTCTCCTCTCTTACATCCACTAATTCCTTTTTTTTTTTCCCAGTAGTATAGCTCAGAGGGGTTTTTTTCCCCTTCCTTTTCTTTTTATTTCTGAAATGATACCCGTCTCTTCATCTGTATAAGCTAATCGTAAACTCACCAAAATTATGCAATTCATTGAATGACGTGATTCAAATGAAGTATGTGTGGGGTTTTTTCCTCTTTCTCCCTCCCACTAATGAGGGTAAGAGTTTTGTGTTTGTGGAATTAATTCACAAGGCTCATGATTTTAATGTGAAGCTCAAATAAATGGCATTGACAATCTTATTGAACAAGAATAAAATTACAATGGAAAAGGAGATGCAAAGCAGAGAAATGGGACAGAAGACAGAAATTGAGAAATAGGTTTTTTCCACCACTAGTGGCTTTGCAGTTGGTGGCCACAAAAAGCATCTTTTTGAACTGTATTGCTTGCTCTGGTAGGCAGACCAAAGCAGTAGAGAGCTAGGACCAACAGCGTTCTCAGGCTTCCCAGCTACAGATACTTTCTGATGAATAGGGCTCCTAATCACTTGATGTAGCTATATGCTTTATGCTGCAATTACCACAGCTTTCTATTGCAATCTTTCATTTATTCACATCCAGGGAACTTCATTGTGCTTTCATTGTTTGGAGAACTACATTTTTAGTGCTTACCTATTTAAAAGAAAGTTTCTTTAACTCATGGTATCGAGTCAATTAAACATGGGCTTTTAAAACAGAGTATTGACTATTCTTTCTTCAAAGATGAGACTTTATTTCCAAATTTTGAATAGCTTTTTTTTTACCTTTTTTTTTTTTTTTTAAATCTGGTGAATGGTGCTACTGCATTTTCAGAGCTTGATCCAGAATCGAAGCACATGCTTAAGGAGAAGAATGGCATGTGGTTCATGAACCCCATAATTAGTTCCCCTTTCTAGCTCTAAGCAATAATTAAATCTGTCACTTCTGCTCTGCTGATTCATTTATTTAGCTATTTAATTGCTCAGCTGAATGCATCTTTATCTCCGGAACTGCAACATTTTATTCAGACAAAGAAAAAGCATAATCCATTATCAGTTTTTTTCCAAGAGTAAGGACGTGTAAAAGAAAAGACCACTAATACTGGATGATTTGGTGGTGTTGTCAGTTTTCACTTATCAAGCAAAATAGTGTTTAAGGGAAAACTTCAACCAGTGCTTGAGGATAGCTTTCCATATATAGGCTTGTTTCTCCGGGAAATTATATCAAACACGGAGACCCAATGTATCTGATCCAGGTTTCCATTTCCATAACGAGTTAACTTAAGGCACTTCCAGGTAATAGTCATAATATTCTGTAAAGCAAGAAGCTGATCTATTGGTGGAATATTTTATAAACAGTTTAAAATTGTAAATATGTACCAAATTGTTATAAACTAAACAGTATTTTTCTTTATACATTTTCTTTTTGGGACATTGCTCATGGAAATTTTTGTCATCTGTCTCTTAGATTTATCATCAAATACAGCATTTTGATCAGTAAAGGAAATGGTATTTTGAATACTTTTAAGCTCACAAAGGAGAGCCCTTCTGGATACCTCTCTGAGAGGCATACCTCCATACATGTGATTTTCCTCATGTTATGTTTTCAGCGTCCTTAAAGGAGGTTGGAAGATTTCCCCCCCTACTCCACCCTCCCCATTTTTATCCATAGATTGGAAAAACTGATGTAGGGAAGCAGCATGCAAAACAATGATGACCAGGTCAAGACAGATCAACTCAAACGGGGTCTTTCAGCAAGATGAGGAAATATGGTTTATTTTTAGAATTTTTTTCTTCTCTTGTCGCTGAACTCTGTAACGATAGCTGATCCAGGAAGTGAAAGAAAGATAAAAAAACCACCCAGAATTCAGAGAATAGGATATTTATCTTACACTTCTGGCATCAGTGGCTCAGTTCCGCCAATTTAATCATCTGCCTGGCTGGCTGGATTTTGATACCACGCACGCAATCTTGCATTTCACTCCATTAGTGACTTATTTTTTGCTGTCTCGTTACTCAGTTACAACTATGCAGCTCTTTAAGTCATAGGTCATGTTTTTCCCAGGTAAGCTCATTATTCTGAAAATATTTTACTGCTTACCTGGAGGGGTTTTTGTTGTTGAGGATTATTTTTTTTTTTTCTCCAGCGAAGGTCCTGTCCACTTCTTTGCAACGCAGAGCATGTCCATACCACTGCTGCAAACACCCAGTTTGAGGTAAAAATGGGACTCAATGTAAAGATCAGCAGGGTTTATTAGCTATATTGCAATGCTTCGCAAATACAGCCAGACATCCTGCCATACCTCCAGCTGCTGGGCTGGGCAACACTATGTGGACGTTCTCCCTGCATCTTCCAGGACGGGGGGCTCTGCTTTGCTCTCCCCCATCCTTGGGGAGGGCTTTGTCAGCCCACGGGCCAGTGGCTTTGGCCCAACAATGCTTAGTCTGTGTTGTTCGTGTTGGTGTTATTGTTCTGCATCTGTGCTCTCTGAGTTACTGAAAGCTCTTTGTTGAAATAAAGAATATTTCTGTCCCTGCTAAAACTAGGAAGTCTGGAAATCTTGTGGGCAGTTATGTTCTTGTAAGTCTGTGCATGTGATTTTTGGGCTAGGGTTTTGCAGGAGCTTTGCTTAAATATTTTCTCTTTTAAATGCATTTCTTCAAATCATCTTCTAAAAGTACACTCTTTGTTGTGTAGGGCAGATGCTTAAATTCAGGGAATTAATAAGCCAGCAAAAACCATCTCTGGACATCCTTTGAGGATAAGGGTGCTTTGAGGATAAGCCTGTATGTGAATGGGTTTAGTATGAGAAAGCAGTGTTCACTGCAGCGGGACAAACAAGTATGATCAGAGGAGGGCATGGGAATGAAATGGAAAAAATAACATTTATTTGTACTAGAAGAAAAGTTTTTTGTTGAGTTGGTGGAAACCAAACAGAGGAAGCACAGGGATAATTTCAGACGGCTTTTATCTTGGTTCTAAAAGAGCATGAGGTTAGTCAATAGGATTAACTACTTTTACATAGATTTGTACACAAACATTGAGACACGAGAGTTGGAGGGACATCAGCTGAGTGCCCTCCCTTTGCAGTGATTACATTCGGGAACGTCTGTGGGGGGAATTAGGTGACAGTGACTATCGGCTTCCCCTCAGATGAACCTAGCTGTTGTCATCCTGCCATCAACAGGCTGGAAATTACTATTTCAAAGGCATCGCAGAAGTTTACAAGCCGTCAAATGGGGCCCAAACCACCCCTTTCTCCCACCCTGCCCTGCCCTCCCCATGCTGGAGCTGGCGGCGTCCAACTACGTGCACGGAGCAAACTGGAGGTTTGCAAAGGGGTGCTGGTGGGGGCACTCTGATGGACCAAGGCCGAGGGGGGGTTGTTGGTTTTCAGCTCCAACTCACCATATAGTTAGAAACCTCAGGCTGGAGTTTCTCCTCACTCACAGTGCTGCAATATGTTGGGGTAAAATATGTCTAAGTCACATTAGAGTCTCTTACCCCAGTTTTGATACAATTGCATTCAAGTCTGTACTTAATTAATGTATTGATTTACTTAGTGACATACTGGGAACCTCCCGTTAATGTTTTAATTTAGAGAAGTCGTTGTTTATACTATTAGTGTGCTGTAACGTACCTGTGGGGTTGGAGGCTACCTCTGACCAGCCCTGGTCATTGTGCTTGGTTGTATAAGATGCATAGGCTGGAGTACCTATAAATATTAGCGTGCAGCTGTCACAAAGGGATTGTGAGCGAGCTCTCGGGACCTCGAAAACATAATAGCTTGGCACCCAGAAATATACAACTTTGATAACATATTGCAAGGTTACGTATTGGGGGAGAGGGTAGGAAGGTGGCAACTGCTTTTAATCTTCGTCTCTTTTTTAAAAATTGTTTTTCCTCCTTTGTACTTCTGTACATTGGATCTTTACAATTTTTATCACATTAGGATGTGACATTCCTGGCCTTGACAGTGCTTTTGTTTGGATATTTATAGCAGCTTCTGGTCATTGTTGAGCAAAGGAGATTGCCCTGCCCTCTGGCCCTTTCTTAAGCAGATTTTGGGCAGAAGCTCCTCTCATGTGGCACTAATTGAAAAGATTGGTGGGGGGGGTGTTGTTGTGAGCGCGCTCCGGCTGACTCGGGTTTATCTGCCAGGGGCTGAGGAAGGGAGGGGGAAAAAAAAAAAACGGGGAGAAGGGGGGAAAAGGGGAAGGAGGGAAAAAAAAAAAAAAGGGGGATTTCCCAAAAAGGGAATTTTCTATCCATTCCTTCCAGTGGAGCCTCACATTTTAAGAAGAATTTTCCACTCAGGTCTGTTTTTGGAGGTGGCACTCAAGACTGTGTGAATCAAATTTGTCTATTTAGAACATTGCAATAGAAATTCAATGAACATGACTACTTGCACGTATTTAAATAGCATCATACTAGAACCGAATTTTG